>NC_133793.1:16153412-16162024 GCF_003597395.2 Chelonoidis abingdonii | reverse complement strand
TGCAGATGACACTAAACTGGGAGAAGTGGTAGATATGCTGGAGGGTAGGGATAGGATACTGAGGGACCTAGACAAATTAGAGGATTGGGCCAAAAGAAATCTGATGAGGTTCAACAAGGACAAGTGTAGAGTCCTGCACTTAGGATGGAAGAATCCTATGCACTGCTACAGACTAGAGACCGAATGGCTAGGCAGCAGTTCTGCAGAAAAGAACCTAGGGGTTACAGTGCATGAGAAGCTGGATACGAATCAACAGTGTGCCCTTCTTGCCAAGAAGGCTAACTGTATAAGTTAGCCTTCTTGCTGTATAAGTAGGGGCATTGCCAGCAGATCGAGGGATGTGATCATTCCCCTCTATTCAACACTGGTGAGGCTTCATCTGGAGTACTTTGTCCAGTTTTGGGCCTCACACCACAAGAAGGACGTGGAAAAATTGGAAAGAGTCCAGCGGAGGGCAACAAAAATGATTAGGGGGCTGGAGCACATGACTTCTGAGGAGAGGCTGAGGGAACTGGGATTGTTCAGTCTGCAGAAGAGAAGAATGAGGGGGGATTTGATAGCTGCTTTCAACTACATGAAAGGGGGTTCCAGAGGACAGATCTCGACTGTTCTCAGTGGTAGCAGAAGACAGAAGAAGGAGTAATGGTCCAAGTTGCAGTGGGGGAGGTTTAGGTTGGATATTAGGAAAAACTTTTTCACTAGGAGGGTGGTGAATCACTGGAATGTGTTACCTAGGGAGGTGGTGGAATCTCCTTCCTTAGAAGTTTTTAAGGCCTGACTTGACAAAGCCCTGGCTGGGATGATTTAGTTGGGAATTGGTCCTGCTCTGAGCAGGGGGTTGGACTAGATGACCTCCTGAGGTCCCTTCTAACCCTGATATTTTATGATTTTATGAATCTATGAAAGATTACAGTATCTGAAGAATGTTGGTGCAGTATTGCCCAGGATGAAAAATGTCTCCATTTGTCTTAATAGCAAGATCTAGTAGGCTATTTTCCTCTCTGGGTTATGGATCACCTGAATGGGGGCTGAACACGAGCATTCTATTTTCAACGCCCATCCAAAACCCAGGCCATGAGATAGAGTGAACCTGGATTGGGATACTTGGTCTTCTCCCCATCTTTGGTTAGGAGACCAAAACCAGGCAAATCCTGACTGTGGGCAAATTCTGACAGTCATTATTAGACGTTTGGTGAATCACAACCATTTGGGCCAGTGGAGAGCTAGGAGAATGATTTTGCCTTTGTCCAAGTGAGCACCCCATCTCAGAGAGGAGGTGTCCATCAGAATGGTGGCCCTGTGGTGCGAAGGCTGAAGGGAACTCCCACCATGACCTTTTCCTGGTTCATCCGCTGAGTTAGAGAGGTGACAACTCTGGTGGGCATGATCACCCCGGAGTTGATGTGGTCCTTGTTTGGTTGAGAGGTCAAGTGGGGCCAAGCCTGTAGACATCAAAAGTGGAATCTGGCAAAAGGATTCATGCAGGTGAATGTGGGCATGTGGCCTAACAGTGAGAGGTACTTGAACACTGTGGTTTGTGGTGTAAGTGATGTGTGAAACCAGGGTGCTCAATGCATGAGATCTTTCTGAGAGGAGGAATGCTCTCGTAGAAATCGAGACCAGCCTTACACCTATAATGTTTACTAACTTTGTGGGTAACAAAACAGATTTTTGTTCTTTTCTGCAAACATTTAGGGCTGTTAAAAGTTGTATAAGAAAGAACCCTTGTCATCAACCAGGCCTCCTGACGAGATCAGCCTACCAGGAGCCAATCATCCAGGTATGAGAATATCATATAGCCCTGATGTCTCATCTGGATGCTGCCACAGAGATAACATTTACAAATACTCTTGGTGCCACAGCCAGCCCAAGAAGTGTTCCTGTCCTACCATAAAATGCAGGAACTTCCTGTGTGATGGGTCTATTTCCACATGGAAATTTGCATTCTTCATGTCGACAGCCACAAACAACATCCCTTCCTGAAGGGAAGAGATCATATATGTTAGTGTAACTTCCATTATTGAATAAAGATGTTGAGTTGCTAAAAGCCCAGGAGGAGTTCCACTCTCTGCCTTTTTGGGGAATTAGTAAAATTCAAGGAGTAGAATCCTCTCCCATGGTAATGAGGTGGAACACGCTCTATTCCCTCTTGGTGTAATTGGGATTCTGCTTCTCACTTAAAAATCACCTCATGAGAGTCATCCCTGAAGGGGATCTGGGGAGGGTTTGCAAGGTGGGAAGGAGAGAAACGCTATGGAGTATCCCTAGTAGATAGTCTCCAGAACCCAACTGTCGAGAGAGATCTTGTTCCAGGTTGTAGGTGAAGAGTGCAAGATGGCCCCCAAAGGTAAGAGGGGACAACATGGTTGGCATCAGTGGGCACAGAAGCCTCGACCAACATGTGGTTGAGAGTGGCAGGTGGTTAAGAGTGAGTAGAGGCTGTGGCAGTTGCAGGGGCCAAGTAGCAAAGCCTCTTGAATCCTCTGGCATTTGCGTGGTGGCTCGGCTATGCGCTGGTAATAAGGTTCATGAGGAGGGCGTGGCCTCAGTCTATTGGGCTGCATCTGGTGTTTCCTCTTGAGGGCTAAAATATAAACCCTCCAGGGAATGCAGTGTTGATCTTGAGTGTTTTAGTGAGTGCAGGTTCTCATTAAAGAGATTCAACCATCAAAAGTTGTCATGGGATAAAAGGGAAGGTCCTTTCATGGACTGAGAACTGGTTAAAAGACAGGGAACAAAGGTAGGTAAATAAATGGTAAATTCTCAGAATGGAGAGGGGTAACTAGTGGTCTTCCCCAAGGGTCAGTCCTAGGACCAATCCTATTCAACTTATTCATAAGTGATCTGGAGAAACGGGTAAAAAGTGAGGTGGCAAAGTTTGCAGATGATACTAAACTAACTGATGAAGCAGTAAGACGAACCCAGACTGTGAGAAACTCAAAAAGATGCACAAAGAATGATTGGGCACAAAAGGCAAATGAAATGAGATAAAGTAAGTCCATGGCAAAAATAACCAAATTAGAACTATATAATTAAATGGGCTAATTAGCTACAATGAGAAGCAAGGAAAGACTCTGGAGATCAGTCGTGTAAAGATAATTCTGAATCATAGAGTTGCAAGGCATGTAAAAAGCAATAGAGTTAGGAATCATTAAAAAGGGGAGGAATAAGGAGAGAAGATATATTGTCTTGTAACAGACTCAAAGCAGGGAGAAGGAGTTGGTAGAGGGCCAAAATATAGCTGGATCACGGATGAGAGTTTTCGGTCTGCTGAGTACAGAGCGGGGCTAGCACTGAGTAATCAGGACTTGCCTAGGGAAACAGATAAAGAAGACATGGCTGATTAGAACCTTGCAGCAATCAAGGCAGGCTAATCAGGGCAGTGGGTAGAAAGGAGCGCATCAGTCAGGGAGTGGGGAGCCAGAGAGAGGAAGGTGTGAGAGGAGCGGGCAGCAAGAGGCAAGAGAAGTGAGAGCGGGTGCTTGGAGGAGGAGGGACAGCATTATCAGCCCCGAGGAAGGTCTGTGGGAGGATAAGAAGGGTGAGGAAGACGGGGGAAGTAGCCAGGGATTGTAAGTAGTCATGTAGATAGTAAGCACATACGACAACTGCAATCACAGGGCTGGGCTGAATCCGAGTAGAGGCAGGCCGGGTTCGACACAAACGTTCCACGCCTGAATAGACACAGGAGGTTGACCAGATTGTGGAAGATCACGGGAGGTGAGCCAAATCTGCCAAGAGAACGCAGACCACCGTAAAGAATTTGTCATAGCATAAATGACATCGAAATGCGTAAGAGGCGCACTAGCGGTGAATACTGCAGAAGATGTGAGTCCTATCTCAAAAGATATACTGATGAGAAACTTCGAGAGAAGGGAACGAAATGACGATAAAGGCAATATGAGAAAGATTAAAAGAGGCCTAGGATCTCAGCTGGAAAGAGGAATAAGGCGGGGATGATAGGTGAATAAAGCATAAGTGAGTGGAGAAAGTAGATAGGGAAAGTATTTAACTATATTCCAAGAAGAAGGAGAGACTGGGGGACCAAAAGTGAATAAGTAGGGCGCAGGATCAGCAGTTAGAGAAAAAAAGAAGGAGACTTGTCTTCACACAGGACAGTCAATGTGACTCTGCCTGAGGAGGTTGGATAATAGCGGTAAGAAGAGGGACTAGGAAGGCTAGAGTATAACGCGTTAAAAAGAGAAAAAGAGAGAAGGAAGGACATCGTACTAGGGACTTTTTTTTTTTTTTTTTTTCATATATATTTGCTTTGTTTTTTTGTGTTATGTTTTTTTGTTGTTTTTATGTATTTTATTATGAGATTAATGGAAGTTATCCATTAATGTTATTAGCAGAGGAAGGAATGGTGTCGAGCTTCTGTTTGGCGAGGGGGGAGATGGATGGGCAGGAGAGAGATACTTGATCATGGCCTGTAGGTTTACTCCTCGGGGACCTGGCATTCTGCCAGCGTAGACAGGATAGGGAGCTATGATGGACTTGGGTCAGGACTAGGTAGGAACTGTCTTAAGGAAGAAAGGCAGTCTGATAGAGTATTGGGACCTACAGGAAACTGACAGTCAGGCCAAGAGTCTTCAGACGAAACACAAGCCAACTTCTGGAAGCAGTGCACTCACTGAGCGGCTATTAGGCATAACTTCCTCATCGAAAAGCGAAATTGGGGCCTCGTGGGAAGCATATCTGCGAAGCCTGCAAAAGATGGTAGTTAGAATTAAAATATAATTAAGTTAACAGATCGTGGTTTGTGAGCGACATGAAATTGCAGGCTGCAGAGAGAAGACATCTTCTTGATTCAGTCGGCATTCTAGTCCACGTGTGACAGACACAGTGGGAAGGAGAAGGTACAGCACTTAGTCTTGGTTGATAGCAGGGAACTGTTGCCAGTAAGTTGGGAATCCACAGAGGGTAAATTCTGAGTGACTGAAATGTAGATAGAGTTTCTGAGAAGAAATTTAGAAGAAAAATTATTCTCCTACATGTGCAGTTTCATGGCAACAGGAAGAGATGGAAAGGGTCATTTTAACTGAAATTAAAACGACACATCAGAGGTAGGAAAGAAGAGCACTGAAGTTGTGAGCTGAATAAGGATAATAGAAAGTGATACGCAGCAGAATAACAGCATTTCAAGCGGGTCGTCTCTTTTGGAGTGTGAAGATCAAGAGAGATTTGCGGTAAGTTTGCTCATTTCTGCTGACTTTATTCAAAACTGATAGGATAATTACCGTAGCGTCAAGGAAAGCACGGCCAACAGACGTCTTTGTCTTCTTTACAGAAGGTATAGAAATCTGCATAATGAAAGGTAAATTAGTACGAATCAACACTGCCTTCAGCCATGTTGATTGGAATTACCAAAACGAGGCTGCATCAAAGCAGAAGTTGCCATTTAGTGCAAGCCTATATGACGAACCAGACAAGATCCTTAATTTGTTGTGGTTTTGGATAACAAATAGAGGGTCTCACACCGAATTTATTTAAAATCCTAGAAGGGGCACGGAGTGACAACAAGCTAGAAACTGGCTGTGGGTATTGGTTTTCAGCAAATGAAAACTCAATCCACAGAAAAAAAACAGAGAAAATAAGATGAAGGATATGGAATGCTGAAACAAGAACATAGCTAGAGAGATTAGCTGTGTCCCAAAATAAATCATGTGTCCTTATAGCCTGACATTCTCACAGTTGCTCAAGTAACCATTGTTGCAGTGTTTGCTGTGGCAAGAAGAAGGAATTGTCTTATTTCACCGCTGAAAAAGTGTCACAGCTATGCAGTCGCAGGTCAGGTATAGAATAGGTGAGATTGTGGGCTAGTCACCTTGCAGCATGTTTGTGCGTTCGGTTTCACCATGATCAGTGGAACCGGAAAGGAAAAGCGCGGGTGTGGCTACTCACTTCACAGAAGCAGCAAAGAAGCCTGTGGCCGCTTAAGACGAACAGACATTGGAGCATTGAGCTTTCATGGGGGAACCCATTCATCAGATGCAGTAGTGGAAAGATTCAGGCGGAGATAAATGAGTAGTGTCATCATCCCTGCATTTGGAGCAGAGCTTCGGGTGAAGCGCACTTGTCAATGCATGTAGTAGAAATTTCCAGGGGAGTTATATAGCAAGCAAGCTAGAAGAATGAGGTAGTGCAAGATCAATCCCATGCGGAGACCATTACACCTACGAGCAAAGAATGATAAGGGTTCTACATTTTGATGATAGGTCTGGGGACGGCGGTTGGTGGATTGATGAGGCATACCCGGGTCCTGACAATCCTCCAACATCTGTCCATAGAGATTGCTCAAGCAGGGATTCGTTGCTCTGTGAAGCAGCACTGTCATGGCCCAGAGGAAAGTGAGCACGATGAAGAACACAGGAAGGGGGTTCAAGTCCTGGGGTTTCCGGGAGGGCGGATGTCTGTTTACCTGGTTCAGAAGCAGCGAGCTGTGAAGAGGGCACTATGGCCAGTAGGGAATACCGCGGCAGAGCTGAAAGTCTGTAAAGGAGAAGCGATCTGCCTTGCACATGCACCCACAACAGTATCACGTAAGAACGTACGCCTCTGTGAAGGTGGATTTGTTGCGGGAATGTTGAGGTTCACACAAAAGCATTGGCAACTACGCTCCCCCGGTTTTGTTGCAAAGACGGGCGTTTCGCTTAATGGCAAGTAGACAAGCCAGTAGTCAATTCTCTCAGGGTTAACGGGTCCTAGCATAGAAAACTGATCTTCCACTGAACTGATAATGGTAAACCTTCTCTTGATCTACGAGTGACTACACAAGCAACGTGGTACAGGGAATACTGCTATGGCATGTCCAAGGGGCTAAGGAAAATGAATGCTATAATGTTCACCAAAAATTTTGCATGCTCGCGAAATACATCACTAAAAGATCTCTCTGGAAATCACAGCACCTCTGGGGGTTATATCACTGTGATAACATAAACAGCTATCATACAACAGCAGACCATGGATTTTCAGTCAAGCATTTAGACTTTATGGAAATCTTTGTTTTGCAGTACACCAATAGTATCCAGGGTTATTCACAAAAGAAGATGGTCCTAGCTGAGGAAGGACACTGAAAGGACAGACAGACAGAAGAGCAGAGCTTGGGGAAGGAGATGTGTTAGGCTTTAAAACGTTGCAGGCTGGTCTTCAAGAATTTAAAACATCCTGCTGATCAGAGGGAGAGACTAGGATATTCCTGAGTCAGAGTTGGCATTCACTGGCTAAGAATTTGTTGAAGCAGAACCCATTAGTGAAAAAACAGTCTAAAAGAAGGAACATAATACTTGTAGTAGTGTCTGAAGAAATCTAAGTGTTGCTAGATATGTAGTGTAAGTACAGTGGTAAGGACCTGTTTAAAGATACCCCAAGTTGAGTAATCTAAAAATTCCCTTAGCCCTTCCGGGTACCATCTCAAACCTCGTCACTTCCAAAGAAAAATTATATACCCACTCATTCAAAAGGGAGCGGAGAAAGCTAAATGTGAATCTGCATGTGAGCATATGATGAGAGACCACACATTTACAGTTTCCTGGAGGAGGTGGCATTGATGCTGCAATCAGGAGATCAGCGTCTTCTCACTTTTACAGTAAAGAGCCAAAAGAGCATGGAACACTCACCATGCGCAATTTGTCCGTGGCATGTGGGCAAGATTGGCACCTCGTCCCACTGACTCTTAGTAATATCCCTGAAATATCTGCAGAGAAGGTGTGCCTCCTCTCGGAAGGTCTATATAATGCCAGTTACAAGAAATTTTCCCAATTCGGAAGAACCCTTGTCCTACTGATAGCAGTGCCCTCCAGAGTGTGATTCTGCAAAGAAGAAGTTTAGAGAGCTGAGTTAATTTGGCCAATAGTGAGTGTTGGCTTAATTAACATGGTTAGAAGAGGGAGATCGGCCATTGACAAGAGTATATAAGGCGTAGCTGCAGATACAATGAACCAGGTGTAGACCCGACGCCTCTGGTGGGTGGTCTGGCCCTCCGTGGGATTAAAGACCACTGGAAAGAATGAGTCGCTAAAGTAGCTAAGGCCATGCGTGCTTTACTAACGAAAGACTCATACACCAAGGCTCGATCAGTAGCCACCACGATGGGTTATTGGGTTACCAGGCAAGTTAAAAGTAGGAGATGAAACCGGAATTCGTTATTGCACATATGAAACGAATTCCTAAAAAACAAGTTTGCATCATGCTTGACCTCTGGTCAAAATGGTCTGAATAAGAGGATTATAGTGCTATCAGTGTTTAATGCTTATCTGAAGAACGAAATAAAAAATGATATCTGAGCAACGGTTAGGGAATCACAGTGAGTTTTAAACACCCGTGACAGGAGGCCATTGCTGATTGTACACAGAGACAGATGGCTGCACATAATTTTGTAAAACAGATGGATTTTACTGCCATGCAACGAGGAAGGGGTAATTCTCTGCATGACGAAATTCTGGCTGAACTTTGCTGGCTGACACATGAAAGAGCTACAACTGCACACCCGCAGGAGACAGTGGCGGAGAAAAGGGAAAAAATGCAGCAAGGAAGTCATCAGCAGGGAAATAACTTGTTCTCTTCAGGGGCTGTGGGTACCTTCTTTCCACTAGAAAGTTCAACTGCAGATA
>NC_133793.1:16090877-16153387 GCF_003597395.2 Chelonoidis abingdonii | reverse complement strand
GAGACAAGCTAGCAACACCAGGACGGTAAGGCTGTGTGAGATAAAGAAGGGTTGAGACACGGGGCAGTAGCAGGGCCTTGCGGTTTCATCTAGCGGTCAGAAGCATACGACAACTGCGGCAATCCACAGGCCCGGGGCAATCCGAGTAGGGCAGGCCCGGTTCCCACAAACCTTCCCACTCCTGATCAGAACAGGCGGAGTTACCCAGATGTGGGGAGATCACTGAGGTGGCAAATCTGCCAATAAGCGCAGGACCACTCAAAGGTAGAGGAACTTTCGTCATACCTTAATAATCGTAGGGTACGCCCACATCTCTGACTACTGCTACAGAGTGTCTCCTCCTCTCAAAAAAAGATTATACGGCATAGAAAATTCAGAGAGAAGAACTAAAGGCAACTAAATGATGTTAGGGTCCAAATGCAGAAGATTAGGCAGGCTTTCAGCTTGGAAACACGAGAGCTAAGCGGGGGTATGATAAGTATATACTTCATGACTATGTGGAAAAGTGATGGAAATTATTTACTATTTTCCCATATACAAGAACTAGGGCCACCATGAATTATGGGCCGCTTTAACAAATAAAGGAACTTTTCTTCTTCACACGCGGCACAGTCAACTTTGTGTAACCCTTGCCTAGGAGGTTTTGAAGCTAGGACACAGCGTTTAAAAGGAACTAGATGAATTATGAGTTAAGTCCATTAATGGTTATTAGCAGGATGGGTAAGGTATGTGTCCCTAGGCTTCTGTTTTCAGGTGGAGATGGAGGCAGAGAGAGATCCCACTTGATCATTGCCGTTAGTTACTCTCCCTCTGGGGCACCTGGCATTTGCCACCGTCGGTAGACAGGATACTGGGCTTGATGGACCTTTGGTCTGACCTGGTACGACTGTTCTTATGTAAAAGGCAGGTCCTGGATGGTATTTTGGACCTCCCTAGGAAACCCTGACTGTTGCAGCCAAGAGACCCTCTTCATGACTAAACCAGCAGCCAAACTTCTGGAAGCCATGTCTGCCACATTCACTGCAGCCTGGCTACCTTAGGCACTAGCTTCCCCTCATCTAAAAGACTGAAATTGGGCCCTCTGTGGGAAGCATATCTGCGAAGCCTGCAAGCCTGGAGTAGGTATTAAAATTATATTTAATTAACAATGAATGCTTGGTTGTTAGCGACATGAAATTGCAGGCTTGCAGAGGAGAAGACCTCCTTTCTTGTATCTCAGTCTTGCATTCTAAGGTCCACCGTAGGTTGACAGACACAGTGGTGAAGGAGAAGTACCAAGCACTTAGAGTCTTGGTCTGATAGCAGGGAACTGTTGCCAGTAAGTGTTGGGAATCCCACAGAGGTAATGTCACTGAGTGACTGAAATGCTAGAGTAGAGATTTTTCTGCTAAGAAATTTAGAAGAAAAAAATTCTTCCTCCCATACATGTGCTATTTCTTCCTGCCAACAGGAAAGAGATGGAAAGGGTCATAGCTTCTGAACTGAATTACAACTGACACATCCAGAGGTGAGGAAAGAAGAGCACTTTGTGAGCTGAAATAAAGGATAATAGAAAGTGATACTGCAGCAAGAATACAGCATCTTCAAAGCTGTTCCTTCCTCTTTTGAGTGTGAAATCAAAGAATTCTGGCTGTAATGATTTTGCTCATTTCCTGCCTGACTTTATTCAAATGACTTAGGATTAATTAACGTCAGCTTCAAAATGAAAGTCACGTCCAAGCAAGACTTCTTTGTCTTCTTTTACAGAATTATACTAAATCCTGCATAATGAACAGCTAACTAGTTACGATCAACACTGTCCTCAGCCCATGTTGAGTTGGAATTTACCAAAACGAGGCTTGCCATCAAAAGCAGAGTTTGCCATTTAGTGCAAGTCCTATACTGACAGAAAACCCAGACAATCTCCTTAAATTGGTTCTTTGGTTTTGGATGAACCAATTATAAGTCCATCACCATCCAGAGATTTATTTTTAAAATTCCTAGAAGGGAGACACGGAGTGACACACAAGCTAGAAACTGTGCTGTGAGGTATTTATGATGTTTTTTCAGCAAATGAAAATCCAATCCACAGAAAAAAACAGAGGAAAAATAAGACTGGAAGGATATGGAATGCTGAAACAAGGAACAGATAGCTGAGAGAGAAATTCTGCTGGTTTTCCCCCAAATATAAATCATTTTCCTTATTAGCCTCCACATTCTCAGCAGTTTGCTCACAGTTTTTAAACCATTGCTTTGCAAGTGTTTGTGCGTGTGGCCAAGAAGAATGGAATGTCTTATCTTTCCCATCCTCTGAAAACATGTTCAGCAGGCTACTGCAGTCTCAGGTCAGGTTTCCTAATGAATAGGGTAGTATGCATTTGGCTACGTCTACCCTTGCAGCATTTTTGTGCTGTCGGTTTCACCAGTGATAGTGAACCGTGAAAGGAAAGCGCTGGTTTGTGTCCTCACTCACTTCCACAGAAGCAGCAAAGAATCCTGTGGCACCTTATAGACTTACTTACTTTTTGGAGCATGAGCTTTCTTGGGTGAATACCCACTTCGTCAGATGCATGTAGTAGAAATTTCCAGGGGCAGGTATATATATGCAAGCAAGCTAGAGATAATGAGGTTAGTTCAATCAATCCCTATGCAGGGAGACCCACGTTACACCCTAGAGCAGAATGACTAAGGGCTTGTCTACATTTTGATGATAGGTCTTGGGGGAAGGCGGGTGTGGGTGATTGAGAGGCATCCCTGGGTCCCTGCACAACCTCCTCTCCCCAACACTGATCAGCTCCAGTAGCTCAGCATTGCTCCAAGCAGGGGATTCTTTGCTCTGTGGAGCAGCCATTGTCACCTGGCCAGATGATAAGTGAGCACTTGCCAAGAAAACAGGAAGGGGAGTTTCAAAGTTCCCGGGGTTTTGCCTGGGGAGGGGCGGATGTCTGTTTACCTGGTGTCAGAGCAGCAGAGCTGCTGGCCAGAGGGTCACCTAGGCACAGTGGGATATCCTGCGGAGGCTAAAAGCTCTGTAAACAGGAAGAACGCATCTTCACTTGCACATCACCACAAAAGTATCACCGGTAAGAGCTGTACGCCTCTCGTGAAGGTGGTTTTCTGTTTGCGGTGAAACTTTTGAGTTTCACCACAAAAAGTCATTGGCAACTAGACGCTCCCACGGTTTTTGTGCAAAGAAGGGACTTTTTCCGCTTTAAATGGCAAGTGTAGACAAGCCCTTAGTCATTCTGCTCTAGGGTGTAACGTGGGTCTCCCTGCATAGAAAACCTGAGTCTTTCCAGCCTGACTGAAATCCGTAAACCTTCCTCTTGGATCTAGAGTGACTACACAGCCAGTAACTGTGGTACAGTGAATACTGCTATGACCATGTCCAAGGTTGCTAAGGAAAATGACAATGCTAATAAAATGTTCAGCCAAAAAGTTTTGCATGCTCTTCTAAAATACATCACCTTAAAAGAATCTTCTCTTTGAAATCACAGCACCTTGGGGTTTATATCAACTGTTATAACTATTCACCAGCATTCATACAACCAGCAGACCATGGATTTATTCGTTCAGCACATTTTTAGTACTTATATTGATAATTTGTTTGCAGTAACACCAATAGTATTCAAGGGTTTATACACAAGAAAGGATGGTCCCTACTCTGAGGAGAGGACACTCAAAGGACAGACAGACAGAGAGACAGAGCTTGGGGAAGGAGAGTGTTTTAGGCATTTTAACTTTGCAGGCTGTCTTTCAAAGAGATTTAAAACATCCTGCTGAATCAGAAGGGATGAGACTAGGATATCTCCTGAGTCAGAGTTGGCATTTCACTGGACATAATAATCTTGGTTAAGCAGATACTCCATCAGTGAAAGAAAACAGTCTAAAAGAAGGAACATAATCCTTGTAGGCCGTGTCTCTGAAGATCTAAGTGTTGCTAGATAATTATTGTAAGTACAGTGTAAGGACCTGTTTAACAGATACACCACAAGTTTAGTACACTAAAAAACTTCCCTTAGCTTCCCTGGGGTACCATCTCAAACCTCTCACCTTCCAAACTGAAAAGTCATGAATATCCACACTCCATTCCAAAAGTGAGCATGAGAAAGCTAATGTGACATTTCCTGTCATGTGAGCAATATGATGAGAGACCACACATTTTACAGTTCACTGGAGAAGGTTTTGCATTGATGCTTGCAATCCAGGAGATCAGCTCTCTCACTTTTACAGGTAATGGAGCCAGAAGAGCATGGAATCACCTCACCCATGCAATTTGTCCTGTGGCATTTTGCAAGATTATTCCCCACCATCATTCCCACTGACGTCTTATGTAATCATCCCCTGAATATCTGCAGAGAAGGTTTCTTGCCCTCCTCCTCTGAAGGTCTATTCTAATGCTCAGTTACAAGAAATATTTCCCAATGTCTGAATTAACCCTTTTCTTCCTTAGCTGTAGGCCACTTGCCCTTTCTCCAAGTGTTTTCTGCAAAGAATAAGTCCCTTCAGAGAGATGAGTTATTTGGCCCAATAAGTGAGTGTTGTCTTAATTAACACTTTGATAAGGCAACCCCATGACAGTATAAGCTGTAGCTGACACGATACAATGAACCAGGTGTAACCCACACGCCTTCTGGGTGTGGTGGTCTGTCCCCTCCAGTGGCATTAAGACCACATGGAAATTAATGAGTCTGCTACAGCCTTAGCTAAGGGCCATGTGGCTTTTAACTCATACAGTAAAGACTCATACACCAAGGTCTCAGATTCAGTACCGCCCACCAACGACTGGGATTTATTGGTGTTACACAGGCAAGTTATAAAAGTATTTGAGATGAAAACCGAATTCCTGTATTGCACATCTTGAAAACAGAATTCCTAAACAAACAAGTTTGCATCATTCTTGACTCTCTGGTCAAAATGGTTTAATACAGCAGGAATTACTGTGCTATCAGTCCTTTAATTTGCTTATCTGAAGAACTAAATAAAAATGATATCCCTGAGCAAAGCGTTAGGGAATCACAGTGAGTTTTAAATTCCACCCGTGACATGGAGCCATTGGCTGATTTGTACACAGAGCACAGATCTGCTGCAATAACTTTGTAAAACAGATTTGATTTTACTTGCCATGCAACAGAGAAGGGGTAATTCTCTGCAGTGCACTGAAATTCTGCTGAACTTTTGCTGGCTGACACATGAAAGAGCTACAACTGCACACCCTGCAGGAGACAAGTGGCTGATGAAAACGGAAAACAATGCAGCAAAGGAAGTCATTCAGCAGGGCAAATAACTTTGTTCTCTCAGGGGCTTTTTTTGGGTACCTTCTTTCCATAGAAAGTTTCCACTGCAGATATTTAAATTAAACTTACACTCATTTTGGTCTCAAACCTAGGAGGCTACTCAACACGAGTTCAGCTGAAAGTTAACAGAAAATAACATCATGTTCAGGTCCAGGTGTCCTAGCTCCAGAAACACAGACCGATGGCAAGGAATTCAGAGAACATAGTCAGAAGGCTTCGTTATATGAGGAAAATAAAGAGGCTAAGAGGCAGTAGCTTAGCTGAACAACTACTGGGGCGAGATAACAAACCAGAGACATCTGAAAAGTTAAACTACATTAGAGAGCAAAAATATTGAGGGTTATCCATTGCCAATACAGTTAGGTCTGATGGAGTCAAAGTGATCAAAGGAAAATGAAGGATGAATATCAGAAAAAAAAAACTTTCATGAAGATTCATCAAGAGGATAAACCCCAGCACCTGAGTTATCCAAGACTGGATTGGACACAGCAATACATACTAAGCAATGGAAAACTTGCTTCTTTCAGGAGGCAGGTGGATTTAGATGAAATTCTCCATTTCCAGTTTCTGTGGCCTCAGTCCTGAAGTCTGTAATCAGGATAAACTTCCATGGGTGTCAATGGGAGTATTGTCTGAGTTGGGATGGGGCCTTATGATTCTCTGAACAACCTGAATGTGTCTGCCACTTTATAGACTGCTGCAGGCTTTGCCCCCGTACACATACCTGGCTGAAATTAAAGAAACTTTCATTTTCTGGGACTGCATACTAATGGGGTAACTTTCATGTTGTATAGAAAAGTTGCTTCCTTCACAAGATATAGACTCTACCTTTAAATACACTAAAGGGATTAAAAAGCTCAACAGACTTGTGGGTTCGTATAGAAGAATGACTCATAGGAAGGATGGCAAAGATGCATCTCTATAAAATATTAAACATAATAGGCCTCTCTGCCAGAGATTGAAAGAATAAAAAACAAGATAATTGGCCCAGTGTTTTTCTCCTGATCCTGAAAGTCACTAATGGCCCTTTGGGTGTGTGAACAGATGTCAACAAAGTACTGTAGGTACCACATTTTATCCACTGCAAATTACTGCTTGACATTTAATTAAATTTTTATTGTGGCGATTCCCATCAATTCTCTCCATGGTATCAAATGGACTGAGCAGAGCAACGTGTGTCTTGAGCAAGCAGTCACAGCTCATCTGTATAAAGATGCAACTTTTAAAGGGAAAAAAGAAAGACTAAATGCATCATTAAAATATTTGATTTATTTACATTTTTGCTCCCTTTATGTGCACTCACTGCCTGCTGGGGTTCTTTAAGCCTGAAACTGAGGGACTCTGAATACTTGAAACGCCAACTGAATTCAGAGGGTACTGCAGATACTTAGAACCTCTCGGGATCCACGCAACTAAAGCTGGAACTGAACAAGTTAACATTCCCCATACTCCAGCCTGCCTTCCAAACAGGACAGCAGCCAGCCAGCTCTAAATGTGTGTGCTGATGCCTTACCTCCCAGCACCTCCAAGAGCTTTACGAAGTCACAGGAGACAAAACTGGAGTGATGGACTCAAAATGAAAAGCTAAATCAATAATTAAATGCTGCGGGTCACTGGATTGCACAAATCCGTCAATCTATCTTTTCTCCTCCTTTTAATCAGAAGGGCTGTTTCAACAGTGGGCGGAGTGTTTCTGTAAGAACCATGTTACGTACCGACCGCTGCCTTGATGCCTGTACTGAGTGCTGTATAAATCAATAATAATAAATCATTTGTAGAACTGAGTCATTAAGAGTGTTAAGCAAATGGAATGTCTCCTGAGCCCTCAAAACCGAGCGAGAGACTGATTTGAGTAACTTATTAAAGCATTTATTAAAACGCAAACTCACAAAACATCAAATATGTATAGCACAGACAAAACCTCCTTTCCGGTATCCATCTCCCCACAACAACTAGTGAAAAAAAGGCCCTTGAGTGCATGTGTGCATGCACACGCACATGCACACACACCAATACAGGCAGAGCTACCAAAACCCAGCTCAGTATCTGGTAACCCTCTGTCTTCCCTTGGCTGACATGCTCCCTTTGCTTTGATTTTGTCTCAGACTGTAAACTCTTCGCTGCAAGGACCATCACATGCTTTTGATTTCTCTGTACACTCCCAGCACGCCATGGGTACTGTACAGATCATAACTAACCAATAACAAACAGCAATACCTAGGCCAGGAACAAACTTCTCTTATAGTTGTTCCCTATGGGGTTTCTTACACATTCCTCTGACAAATGTGGCAACTGATCATTGTCAGCAACAGGATACTGAACTAGATGGACCCCTCATCTGATCTAGCATGTCAGTTCCTATGTTCTTAGTAGCAGAATAAGGCTACATACACACTACAGCACTTACAGAGTGCGCCGCTGGAGCGCTTGCAGTGGAGTCAGAGACACTGTAAGCTGACGGGAGCCGACATAGCACTGTCCACACCAGCTCTTAGGTCGGTGTCGCTTACGTTGTTCAGGGACATGGATTATTCACACCCCTGAGCAACATACGTTATGCCAAAGTAACCTGCAGTGTAGACAAGGTCTCAGCATAACCAATCTAGGGTGGTACACAATAGCTGCATGACAGTGCATAAAAAAGTTACACAATAGATTAAGGCATGAAGGGAAGAAGAAAACTGTGTCTATTTTATACCAAAGGAGGAATTTTAGAAAGGCAGAAATCTAACTGCTCCTGCGGTAATTTAGCCAGGGCTAACATCCTACTCTTGTGAGAAGTGCCAGGGATTGTCAGTACTTCAATGTGTGCAAGTACACAGTTAGGGACTCAGTTTTATGATACATCTGTAACCATGGTTTTGAAGTTCTCCAGAGCTCTTCCCGAGCCGGTTACAGAACACTGTCAGCTTTACCTTCGCACAGGTATTATGCTCACAGGTTAAATGCAATCCATCCTGAAGGTGACAGGAGCACTCTTTATTGCTTGTGCACTAGTTGATATGCTGCTGCTGCTGCCACTACCATGAGCGAAGCTCCCAATGAAACATGCCCCAGCTATTTCTCCCTGTGCAATGGGCACTGGAAAAGGAGTGCCTGGCAAAGATACTGACTGTGCTGGAATCCAGCTTAACTGCATGGATATCATGACATCTTTCTTGCGCATTCCAATTCTTCTTTCCACATGGTTATCAGTTGAAATGTGCTATGCAGGTGCCAAAATCCTGGACATAGTGCACGGCAGGAGCACACGTGCTGTGCACTTTGGAATTTGTCTGGGACCGGGATGGGAGTAGAGGAATTCTTCTCTGTCTATGCCATGGAGCAACAGTGGAGTCACTCTGCAACTATTCCTGCAATCTCATAACTTGAGTCACCTCCTTGCCACAGGCATGACCCCAATGTGAAGGAAATGGCTGATGGATCCACTGACTCCGTCCAGCCCTCCACTCGTTTGGTAAGCAGTAGCATGCAGGAAAGTCCGCAGGGCTGGGCACCAGGTCATGCACGCTTCCCAAATCTCGTCCCTCTCCCACAAAGTGACACCACCTTGGTTCCATTGCAATAGGGCCATCTGCAGACAGACATGGGTAGGACATCCATCCCTCCAACGTAGCAGCCTATAGCTAACAGGGGCCTAATAAATGCTTTGATAAACAGACTGAGCCTATGCCTTGTAGCATTTCCCTAATTCAGGGCCCAACTCTGCCACCATTCTGCACATGGACTCCACTGAGTTCAGACATGTTTACTTCAAAGAAGATTTTTTTTCGTCCCCAGAAGAAAATCTGGCTATTGGTAAGGAATCCTGTCCCATATATCGAACATATTCTGAAATACTGTGATAACAGCCCAGCACTGGAGAGACCGAACACAAAGCAGCCCTTTGCCAAACTCTCTGGGGGCTTTTGGATGCCAATTCCTATCAGAGTCGTAGCTGTTTCTTCGCTCCATCAGAAAAATGGCCAATAAAAATCTCCCGAAAAGACTGTTCCCAATTAAAATTAGCCCCTAAGAAATCAGTATTGTGGCCACTTGCTTAACATATTTCTCCCGAGAAGAATTTATAGTGTTTCCTTGATGAACCTCAGAGCGTAGCAGTTTCAACCATGATTACAGAAAAAGCAGCAGTGCCAGAAATAACACTGTTAAAATGGAAACATCCCCTGTGCTCACTCACACATATACACCCCTCTCTCACATACAGCACAAACACAGCTACTTTCTAAGACCAGGAACCATTCCTCTCAGAGCATCGGAACAGCACAACCACCAGGTGTCTACGCTAGGCAAATAAAGAGACCTGATTCTGCAACGGTGAACGCCAGATGAAAACTGAATTAGAATCCCACTATTTATATATCAGAGGGGTAGCCGTGTTAGTCTGGATCTGTGAAAGCAGCAGAGAATCCTGTGGCACCTTATAGACTAACAGAGGTTTTGGGAGCGGATGGCTTTCGTGGTGATATCCCACTTCGTCAGACGCATGGTAGTGGAAATATCCAGGGGCAGGTATATATAGCTAGCAAGTGCAAGCTAGATGGATAACGAGGTAGTTCAGTTCAGGGAGGCGTGAGGCCCTGTTCTATGCAGTAGAGGTTGTTGAAAACCAAGGGAGGAGAAACTGGTTCTGTAATTGGCAAGCCATTCACAGTCTTGTTGTAGTCAGAGCTGATGGCGTCAAAACTTTGCAGATGGAACTGAGCTTAGCAGTTTCTCTTGCAGTCTGGTCCTGAAGTTTTTTTGCTGCAGGATAGCCACCTTAGGTCTGCTCTACTTAGTGTGGCCATAGGGAGGTTGAAGTGCTCTCCTCACAGGTTTTGTATATTGCCATTCCTGAGTACTGATATTGTGTCCATTTTATCTCCTTTCTCCGTAGTGACTGTCCAGTTTGGCCGATGTACATAGCAAGAGGGCATTGTGGCATATGATGGCGTATATTAATTTGTTGGACGTGCAGGTGAATGAACCAGTGATGTGGTGTGCTGATCTGGTTTAGGTCCTTATGATGGTGTCACTGGTGTAGATTGTGGGCGAGAGTTGGCATCGAGGTTTGTTGCATGGATTGGTTCCTGAGCTGGTTACTATGGTGCGGTGTGCAGTAGTGGTGAGAATAACGTTCAGGTTTGGCAGGTTGTTCTGTGGGCGAGGACTGGCCTGCCACCAAGACCTGTGAAAGTGTGGATCATTGTCCAGGATGGGTTGTAGATCCCTGATGCTGCGTTGGGAGGGGTTTTAGCTGGGGCTGTATGGATGGCCAGTGGAGTGCCTGTTGGTTTTCTGGGTTTGTCCTGCATAGGAAGGCTTTCTGGGTACACGTCTGGCTCTGTTGACTGTTTCCTAATTTTCCTCGTGCGGGTATTGTAGTTTAGAGAATGCTTGGTGGAGATTTTGTACGGTAGTGTTGGTCTAGCTGTCTGAGGGGTAGAGCAGATGCGGTTACCTAGGTGCTTGGCTGTAGACATAATGGATCGTGTGATGTGCCCGGATGGAAGCTGGAAGGCATGAAGTAGCGTAGCGGTCGGTAGGTTTTACTCCAACTCAGGAACCAATCCATGCAACAAACCGTATGCCAACTCTGCCACATATCTACACCAGTGACACCATCATAGACCTAACCAGATCAGCCTACACCATCACGGTTTCATCACCTGCACGCCCACCAATTGTAATATACGCCATCAATGCCAGCAATGGCCCCTCTGCTATGTACATCGGCCAAACTGGACAGTCACATACGGAAAAGATAAATGGACACAATCAGATATCAGGAATGGCAATATACAAAACCTGTAGGAGAGCACTTCACAACCTCCTGGCCACACTTATAGCAGACCTTAAGGTGGCTATCCTGCAGCAAAAAACTTCAGGACCAGACTGCAAAGAGAACTGCTGAGCTTCAGTTCATTTGCAAATTGACACCATCAGCTCTGGACTAAACAAAGACTGTGAATGCTTGCCAATTACAGAACCAGTTTCTCCTCCCTTTGTTTCACACCGCTACTGCAGAACATGGGCCTCCACCTTCGCCTGAGAACTAACCTCGTTATCTCTAGCTTGCTTGCTAGCATATATATACCTGCCCCTGGATATTTCCACTACCTGCGTCTGACGAAGTGGGTATTCACCCACGAAAGCTCACGCTCCAAAACCTCTGTTAGTCTATAAGGTGCCACAGGATTCTCTGCTGCTTTCACTATTTATATATCACTGAGTGCATCTGCATATGTACACTATAAACACCCACCCACAGACGCGCTTTATAGATGGACATTGTTTTAACGGACCATCGCTGACAATGAACTAAACGGGGCCTCCCAAGCATTAGACTCAGTATGTTACACCTGGTAAGAGTGGAGAGAATCACAACGTACTTTCTGCACTGTAAAGGGGCATTTTCTGTCCCTCCCATGACACTGATGCAGAGGCAGCAAGGAGAAGTAGCAGATTCACCACCAGCAGTTTAATTTACTTAGTTATTTGACTTTGGACACAGAGAGAACAGAGCTTCCATTCTGAGTAAAACACTCACAGCTGAAAGGGTGCCTGCGTTCTTGGCAGCTTCCCCTCTCCCCTCCCTACTACAGATAGTTCAGCTCTGAATTCAAACAGACCCAGACTGTGCCCAGGCTTCTGGTTTTCACCATTTCTTACCAGAAAACAGGAGATAATTCTCAACAAAACCCCATCCAGCTGCACTCAGCACCCTCACCTCCTTCAAATCCTCTTCCTGGCTCATTTCTGTCAGGACGCATGCCACTGATCAAGTATTTCTTTGAATTAATAGTTTTGTTCACTGAGACCTCATCTAGTCACCTCCTGATGAGATTTATAGCACCACCCCCAGTACTCCCCCACCTTGTTGGGCTCTCCCTAACTCACTGTGTTATCTCAACATTTAAATTGTTAGCCCTTCCAAGTAGAGGCATTGTCTGTTTGCTTTTAGAGGGGCTTGTCACCCATTTGGCCACTGTATAAAGAGAAGGCCTGATTCTCCTATCCCTTTTCACAATGAGTTTATTGGAAACTAGTGTAAAATGGCAAGTTACTACTTTCCATGTGAGGAATTTCCTGGTCCTGCTTGGGAGCTAGAGGGCGCTGGGGAAGCCATGTGGTCTGAGTCAGTCAGCAGACAGCCACTCTGGAAAGAATCAGCTTAAGCCTTAAAGCAAGATGGGGTGAGTTGTGCCTCGCTGCAATAGAGAGCAGCTTGCCTTCTTCCTGGTTTGGGTTCTGGATCTGAATGCTAAGAAATAAAGTAGTGCTATGTTGTAGCTGCCCAGCAAGAGTATTTTCGCTTTTCTCCAGCTTCTCTGTGCATGTGCTGAAAACTTAACAAACTAAGTCAGTGTGGCAGAACTGGGTTCAGTCTGAATAATAACGTCTAAGTATGTTTTCTGTGGTAATTCTTCATAATTCCCATGATCCACACATCCACAACCAACAGCTTCCGAATGAGGAAGCCCCATGCAAATAGCCTCTGAGGGCCACAATATGTGAAGTGGAGCGCAAAGAAAGTTGGACTTTTCTGATTTTTTTATTCACATATTTGCTTGCCTTCATTCTACTTCTACCCATCGTTACCTGTTTACTTGGAAATATCAAAAACCTTGTGTGTACATTTTTGCATATCACATCTTCCCTTCAATAACTTCGGGTTTTGATTAATGCAAATATGATCACAAAATATTTTCTGTCTTTGTAGCAAATACCCACAGGTGAATGACAGATCAAAATGTTCAGGCAACAGACCGGTGCGCTGGCAATGTTTTACACGCAGAATCAAAAATAAATCATACTCCATGAAGATAGAATGGCAACCAACCCTCATCTGGGAATTTCCTTCAACTTCTTTAAAGAGCTCAGCTCTGCATAGTGAATAATAAAACCAATACTGCAGACTTTTCTCAGGCCAAAGAAAAGCAGCACAGCACTGACTTTGGATTCCTTGATTTGGCAAAAATGTTCTCAGCCTTCCATGGGGCACTATATCTGCCTGTAAACAGTGCAATTTAAAACCGGTGTAGGAGAGAAATCAGGATTTTGTTTTAATAAATATTTCTTGCATAAAAACTACTATTGCAGTAATGGTGCAAAACACAGCGGTAACAGGATCATTACTGTGAAACACTGTAATATTTTAGTGATGAGGCTGTGCCCGCGAAGCACAGCTCTGCATGCGGGCAGCTCTGGGAGGCACTATGCTTCTATGAGCCAAAACATCTCCCCAAAGTACCTGGTGAGCAAGAGGAACATACCTGCTATGGCACTGATTAGGGGAATTCTGCACATCTCCCAGCCAGCCCCACTGACCACTATAGGGAAGGGGACAGGCTTTTCTGCAGGCTTTGGGTCCTTTGCATGTCAGGGGGACTAAAAGGGAGCATTTCCTGCATTCAGAGAGCTCCTGAACTGCAAATGTGACCAGTGTCTGCCTGGAAAGTGTGGGGGGAAGGCTTCTAATGATGGTTCTCTAAAGCTGTGCATGTGTGGAAATGCCAGTTCCAGTACAGCCCTTGATGAGCAAACTAAGCTGATGATTAAAGCTAAGATTTTGTCACAGATATTTTTAGTAAAAGTTAGGATAGGTCATGAGCAAAAGTCAAGGACAGGTCATGGGCAATAAAGAAAACTTCACGGAAGCTCGTGACCTGTCCCTTTTACTAAAAATATTCATGACAAAATGGGGAGCCGCTGGGCAACTGTAGGGGCCAGCTGGTAGCTGCGGGGTCCTCCGTCACTTCAGCCTGCGGTAGACAGGAGCTGCGGGGTACCCCTGCCGCCCATGGTGACCAAGAGCTGCGGGGTACACTCACTACCCTTGGTGGCTCAGAGCTTGGGGGTCCCCCACAGCTCCCGGCCGCCATGGGCTGAAGTCACAGAGGTCTTTGGAAGTAACGGATTCTGTGACTTCTGCGATCTCCATGACAAAATTGTCGCCTTACTGATGATCTTTTCCGTACTGTGGTTTCAGCGGTTAGTTACAGCTGCTCACTGTAACACACAAATGGCAAAGGAATATTATTTTAAACATTGTCTAGCACTCTATACCCTGGGATTTCAGAGGGCAGATTGTGAATGGAGCCTGGGAACACCCCTGAGAGGTAGTGAGGTGTGATTATCCTCACACTACAGACCTGGAAGCTGAGACACAGGCCGTGGCTACATAGGGAAATTGACCTGAAGAGCTATTGTGGAATAAATGATTCCACAATTGCTCCCAGACTGGGCATATTATTCTGGAATAAAAGTAATTTCCCTTGTAGACAAGCCCATAGAGTGGTGAAATGACTTCCCCTCAGTCACACTGTTAGTCTATGACACATACACTTTAACTCAACCATAACATATGAGCTTGATGCAGGAATTATGGAATGAAATTCTCTAGCCTGCATGATCCAGGTCAGACTAGATGATCAGAATGGTCTGTTCTGACCTTGGAATCTATGAGCTGGGAACAAAACCCAAGTCTCCGAATTTCTAGTCCTGTGCTTTAACCACAAGACCATCCTGCACACTTTAAAGTGCCTGTACTGACCCAGGTCTACAGGTGCTTGGCTGGGAAAGGGTAGTTTTATCACAGGGTTTTGTTGCTTTTACTCTAGACCAAGAAATACATGAGTGTTACAGTCATGTTTGTGGGAGGTAACTGAACACACATCTTGACTTCCATTCAGTACAAGGAAAGCTCTGCATTCCTCTGTAGATACACACAATCCCATTTTCATTTACAGTTCTGGTCTGACCTTTCAGTGCACTATTTTATTCAGTTTCTCTAATTCTAAAAAAAGGAGACATCATCTATTTTCAAACAAACAAATCCTTCTTTTCTTTAAAATGTACAAACCCTATTATATTTTATCCTGTTCTGCAGCTCAAATATAAACGTTTCCCCTCCCCCCTAGCAACCCCAGTTTCCTCTCTGCAAAAAAAAATCTCTCAGATCAGATCATTACTCAGGTTAGGAAGCCAAGTTTCAAGCTCAGGCTCGATCAAAAGGCTTTCCCCCACCGGTTTCCCCTCCGCCAAAGAGATGCTGCTATGAACAACCCTTCTGAAGAGAAGAATTCAGTACAGAAATTCTATATAGTGCTTAGCCCAGAGTGGAGTGACTATTACTTCTCCTTCAGCTGTAGGGTTCACCTCTCAACCCTCCTACCACGAAAGTTAACAGCCCTAAAATTATTCTTTTCTGTTTTAAAGGTTAAAGGCCAGAACCACAACTAGTGTTAACAGGCAGAGCTCTAGTGACTTCAGTGGAGCTCTGCAGATTTGCATCAGCACAGAATCTGGTCTTACACTGACTGTAATTCTTCTGCAGCAAGGTTGATGCTGGCTTGGGTTCATTATACAGGTGCCGAGTGTTACTTTAGCTAAGCTCTTCTAACTGAAAAGGAGAGAGAACCTGGAGATTGCTTTGCTTTCTTTAGGCAACAGATAGTTCATTATTTCTCCCCAACAAGTGCACTTTATGAAAATATTTCTTCATTTTTATTTTTGAATCTTCACATTTTTGTCTCATCTTTGCCTTTACTGGTTTTTTAATTAACATTACTAGGTTTCCTCAGAAGGAAACAAACCCAGAAAATAGAATAAAGGGCAGGAGGAAGTGAATGGAACCCGTGGGCAGCTATTTAAAGAGTCAGTGATGCCTCATGGAAAACTCTGAAACACATTCTATCTAATGACAATTCTGCTGCTCCAGCCTCAAGTCAGTTATTTGTTTTCCTTGGGTTCCTTATAATTAGGGTGACCAGATAGCAAGGGTGAAAAAGTGGGACAAGGGATGGGGGGTAATTGGCACCTATATAAGACAAAGCTCCAAATATCGGGGCTGTCCTTATAAAATTGGGACATCTGGTCACCCTACTTATAATGAGGGACACTGGCATAGAAGGACCTCTGTTTCTTGAGAATTCATCCACTCTTGCTCATTCCCCAGCTGATGCTGGGATATGGTTTGCAATGTCTGAATCATCTCCAGAGCTCCCGGATGGGAGGTCACTGGCAGAGTGAAATTTCACATGTGGGGTGGGAGCACAGGGGCTTAGCTAAAGAAACACAGAAACTCGTAAGGAACAGAGATGCACATATTAATAAAGAACAAGGCAGCAAAATATGAAAGCAGGAGCTATGGCAGACCTGCCAAGTGTCATACATGCATCATTCATGACACACACACACACTTGGCAGTTCTGTCAGGCCTGTCCACATATCTGATAAAGAAAAGTTTTGAAAGAGAGACAGAGACTCCTCTGGTGCATAGTACCCTGTAGCCTGGGGTAAGGGCACTGAGCTGCAAGCCAGGAGACGACGAATCTGACTTTCCATTCATTCCCTGTGTGCTGTCAACAGCTTTGTACATCTCACAACCCATATTCCTAACTAAGCCCTTGGAGGCAACTATCATTCATGCACTTTAAAGATGAGGTCACCTTAGGCCAGAGGTGAGCAAACTACAGCCTGCGGGCCACGTTCTGTGTGGGCCCGAGTTCCCAGCCGGCCCCGGCCTCTCCCCTGCTGTCCCGCCAGCGCAGCAGTGTGGCTGGCACTGGCCGGGCAGTGTGACTCAGGGACAGATTTAACAGTGAACACAGGGTGCCCTGGCGCAAGTCCCCCCAACAACCAGGGGCCCCAGGGCCGGGTACTTGGGCAGCTCAACACTGGCGCACCCCCTGCGGGGGGAAGGGGGCTACACTGCGGGGGCAGGTGAGCAGGTGGGGGGTGCGGGTGGCAGCAGCGCGGAGAAAGCGGGCGGAGGACTCAGGAGGACCAGGGGCAGCTGTGCAGCTGGAGAGAAGCAGTGGTTTTCCCCTTCAAAGCTGCGGCTCCTGAGTCCTCCGCCCATGTTCGCAGGGCCACATTCTGAAAGGGACTGGCCGTCAGTGGACACGGAGGATGGGGGTTGGATAGGAGGTGGGATCCCAGGGGGCGGTTAGGGGCAGGGATCCTGAGAGGGGGTGGTCAGGGGACAAGGAGCAGGGGGGCTTGGGTGCGTCACAGGTTCTGAGGGAGACAGTCGGGGGAGGGAAGTGGGAAGGAACAGATAGGGGGGAGGCTGTTTGGGGAGGAACAGCCTTCCCTACCCCGATATGGCCCTCGAGCCAAAAAGTTTCCCCACCCCTGTCTTAGGAAATGCTTCTCTGACATACCCAAGTCTTATCCACTTCACCACATTGCCTTTAAGAATGGATGTACAAAATTATATGCGTGGCTATCCTGTCTTGAACTACTAGAGCACACTCTGCTCCCAGGACCAGGACCAGAACTTGGGAATCCTGGTACCTGCTGTCTCACAAATAGCTGGCTAGCCCACTGGCAAAGTGTGTCAGTCTTCCTCTGCTGCGGGGTCCACTTAGAGGAGACTAGCCTACAGTCACCACCAATTGCTCAAGTAAAAGAATTCTGTGCTGTGGATCTAAAGGGCCTGAGTTCAAGATCTGTTAGCAATCCTCGTGGAAAAGAAAAGCGTGTGGTCGTGGAATTAAAGACGGTATCAGTTTTGTCCTCATGAGCTCTGGAAAGTAGGAATCTACCCCAATGCAGACCTGCTACAGGGCACAGGAGGGGGATTTCCCTTTGGTGCTCCCTAGCAGATGGGTAGCAATGGGGTCCCTTGGTTGGATGTGGGAGCATGGTAAGAAGGAGCTTAGGGAGCCATTGGGTTTATGTGGAAAAAGGCAAAGGCTGGATCTGCTTGAAATCTGCTGATCCTCCCACCCCCATGCTCCTAGTTGTACCATCAAAATAGAGAACAAGTGTATCTGTTCCTAAGCACATCAAACACATCCAAGACCTTGAAGCAACCATACTGCAAAACCCCAAATCCAACGTCTGGTTCCCACTGGACCAGCCAATTTTGGCTACAACTCTCAGAATTCTAGTACCTGCATAAAGAACAAGTCTAGTCACTCCTGTGCACCAACAAATCTGAACCCAAATGCTTCCCGGTGCAACAATGCTACAAAAACCTGGATCCACGGCTCTTTTCCCAGAGACCTTCTAAAGTCTGTAGGAAGAGCAGAGGAAGGGCCAGCTGAGTTTGGTGGCAGTGGGTTGGGGCTGGGAAGCCACAGATCCACTGAAACTGAAATTTCGTTTGCATAGAAAACTTTTACACCCTATGTATAAAGTTTACCATGAGTTTGAAAACAGCACGTGCTGAGCTCATAGTTTGCTACAGAAACTGGTGCACTTGTTCCCTTGAAAACTCCAGCCCTGATTCTCCTATCTTGGACCTTGTCCTTATTTACACCTGAGCAATGTGAATGTAAAATACCCACCAGAATCCTCACACTTTCACTCCAGCAGTGGCATTTACACTTAGCTTTACCCAGGTGGGGTTGGGGTGTGGGGAAAGGCTGAATCTTGCTCACTGTTTCCTCCCAGTCAAGAGCTGCTGAATGGTTTCTTCTCAAACTCTCCACAAGAATAGTGCCTCAGTTCAGTAAAGTTTTATGCAACTGAAATCAAGGGGTTAGAAAGGAAACATTTAGGCAGCCTTAGACTGATTACCATTGAGCCCACTAGGGAAAAAAAGCTTCTCAGAATTTTTTCCATCAGATGTCGGTAGCTCTACGTACTCAAAAGACTCCTCTGCTCAGCCTCACTGAGAACATTCTCAGCCTTGCACAGCAAATAACCTTCCCTCGCCCTGTGCACAAGGAAATCGTGCTCACCTGGTGGCTACGGAAAGCTTTCTGCATGTTGAGAACATGGCTAAATTCAAGCACCTGGGAAAGTCAATACTATAGTACCTGTGCCTGGCCTGGGGTTAAAGGGAGAGTCTTTGTCTTGGCAGCCATCTGAAAAGCTGATGTGGTAGAGAGTGAAGGTTTCCTGCACATTTACTTTCACCAGTGGTTTGGGGCTGGCCAAATAACCCCCAGTCTCTTTAACATGCGCCATCCCTGATACACACGGCTCTCTTTGACCCAAGTTAAAAGGCTCACCTTATGCAGGGCTGTAATTAGAGCAAGGTTGGATACAAATCTTCTGATTACTGCAATGATTATATTGACCGAGACCCCAGGGGGCTGCCAAGAGCAGGCATGGTGAATTCGATTTGTGCAGCAGTGGGAATGCTGGTCACAACTGTCCTCTTATAAGGTAGTCTCTACAGAGGCAGCCCAGGTGGAAAATCCATCACTCCAGCAGCCCCAGATTAATAAACTAAAGGTGGGAAGAACTCAGGAGCATAATGGGTGGAATGGAAGAACAGAATAAACACTACCCCAGAATCCTGACTGGCCCTTCTGACTGCAGATCCCAGCAGAGCAATAAAGACCTGCTAATAAACAGCCTTTTAAAAGTCAGAGACAATGGTGTTTAATGTACATTTAAAATAAATTACTTGCCTTTCCAGAACTTTTTTTTAAATCGTGAACCTGTTGCCAAGAAACAAAATGCTTTAAAACTATCTAGAAACAGCAAGTCCACCGAGACACTTTTCGCGTTCACGTAATGTAGCCAGGAGTTAGGACGGTAATGCTCCCCTAAGTGCACCATCAGCAGGAGCCTTGACAGTTAGAGGAAACAGAAGAAACTAGAGGAAAACTAGCTATTTCAGTGCAAAAGGAGTGTGCCCAAAACAACTGTGGGAATTCACCAGGGACATACTGCAGGGAATTCTTAGGAGATCTAGCACCAACTTGAGGGGATAGTTGGGGTGATTTCCCAAACCCCGGAACAGTCCTCACTTCTCTGATTACTGCTAGACCAGCCATGTCAGAGACACCTTATCCCTGGTGCTTGGGAAATATTTCTCAACATCACATTTGCTTTTGCCTTTAGAATAAACATCAGGTATTTTCAAAACATTTTGTCCGAGGATTCTTTCCTTTGGATCCCACTAGATGTCCCGTGCACATAATCTCACACACCCTGCAAACTGTGCTAGCTGAATCCCATGGTATTCTATCAACAGCTCTGTATATTTTTCAAGAGCAAACTCTAAACATTTCTAAGTTTGTTTGCCCAGTGGTTCTGCCTCTCTCCTTAGTTGTGGCCATGAGAACATGATTTGTTTAAATGGGAATACAAACAAGCAGAGTCTGCAGTCCCTCTCTCCATTTCCTCTGCCACACTTGCACTTGGGGCATAGGCTTATCAGGGCAGAGCGGAAGGGAAATTTGTTGGAGCTCCTTATTAAAGTTCCAAGAGTATATTAGCTGCAGCAGTGCCTGACAATATGCTGCTGCGGCACATACGCCTTTCTTAAATAATCTATGTCCGACACAGACATCAGAGAGATCCACATTGTAGATGAAGATTTAAAATGATCTATTAACAGTGCAAATTGCTCAAGCTACTTCTCTAATACTTCAACAGTCCTGCACGGAGATGAATGTGAAGTCAACAGAGTCCAAACATTCTCCACGGAGGGAACTCTGGGGAATCATCACTGCAAGTGAGAGTAGAGTGTCCCAGACTGCATGAATGTAAATTGCCACAAGGCCAGCTTCAGGGGGTTTCCAGCTTCCTCAGCACTTTAATTAGCTAATAATTCAATTAGGACTTTTCATTTTGATGCAATTAGACTTTCCCTACTAAATTGTTTTATTTTACTTTTTTCCTTTTCTAAATAATAATTGAAATACGTGTTGTGCTGGAGAAAGGAGCCAGACTGAATGCCCCAGAAAAAGAGGCTCTCTGTCCACAGAACAGGAGCAACCCAGAAAGTGAGAGCATATGTTTCCTTTGTTCCACCCCACCATTTGTCCCTCAATCCTCCACTAGAAGGTTTCCTTCTAAGGCTGGGTGGGATTCACTCAGCACCCCTCTGCTGAGGCTGTCAACACGGGAACCAGTTAGTGCCATTATACTAGGGTTTTTGGCTTCTGAGATGCCCCATCATCACCCTCCACTCCTCGATTCATTTCAGGCAGGCTACAGTTTTACTCCTATCAGAGAGCTGGATTCTGACCACGCCGTGTATATTATTCTATAGGAAACAGAATGTAAAGTTTCTACAGCACAGAGATTGTGTAAACCCAGCAAACAGTGACAACTGCTAAGGAACATTAGTAGGTCTCTTCTGCCGCATGCTCTAGGGGATCCCTGAAACATATTAATAAAGTCAGGACAAAAGGGACAAGAGCCATAAAGGAGGGGATGCTGGGGAGTCCAGATGCCTGCTTTCCAGATGATAAAGGCTAAAACTGTCCCTGCCTGCTGACAATGGTAACGTTCAAACAGATGAAGTAAGTGCTCAGAAACCATGAGCTACCTATCAGCAGTAGAGCAGAGTTCACATTCTATTGCTGATGCTGCAAGTCATGTCAATTGCCCCATCCATTTTCACTTGCCAGAGTTTAACTGATCCATTTTCACTTGCCAGAGTTTAACTGGGCCAGAGACACTTTTGTGGTAGCTGCACAATTAGTTCCAATTCTCAAAGGCTCAGAAAATGCAAAAAAAAATACCCAGTCCTTCCCATCAACACCATACCTAGAATAAATAGCCACACATTTGCATTCAGCAGTTCAGTGCATGTCTGAATTTCAGAACACACCTTTGGCTATATCACAGGTGCTATTAATTTCCACTGAGAAGGATTAGGGTGCTTAAATCATTAGAGCTCATTTACACAAACTTAACACATTTTTAAAACTGCCTCATTTTATGCTGATGTGGAGGTGTTAATCTCCAATGAAATATTGAAAATAAAATGCCAAACATGTTTAGCCCTCTAAAGGCCCTTTACTCCACTATTCTAGCAAATTTTGCCATTCTCTCTTACTGCACTCCTCCTGCAGATATTTTCTGTCTCAGGGTTTGGAAAGTCGCTCTGATACAAAGCCTCACTGCAGAACTTTGCTAAAGTAGTTGCATATTGTAATCAGATGTTGCATGACAGCATCCCTATTATTTGCCACTTACTTTCTTCTACTAACGACCTCTCCCCCTCCAAAAAACGGAGCCATTCCAGACTGATGGCTCCCAAACTGCCAGTGCTACTCGGTACCATGAGTGACAGTCCCGGACAGGACTCCCCGAGAACATCAGTTATATATGCACTTCAATTAACATTCAAACTGCAGTTTGTTTATTTGCCAGCATTGGCGCTTGGGCTGCCTGGCAAAGGATCAAGAGAAACAAACCGTTCATGTTTACAGGATAGAGGAGTCCTATATCCAGTAACTCCTGGTTACTCATTTACAGTGACCTCATCGGGGAGACATGCCTGAGTGTTACAACTGCCCTTACTTTACTTCTGCCCAATCTGCTGCACCTCCCTCTCCCCCCCCACCCCATGACCTGACCACAGCTGATAAGAGGGAAAAAAACCCTCCCCGAACATTCATTGCCTAGTATGAAGCAATCAGGATTTCATTACCTGCATCGACTCGGCTCCTACGCCCCCTGCACTGCAGCTTTCTCTCTCTCATGACCGTGCCTTGTAAGAGACAGGAACCCTGAGTCTCCAGGGGGATGTTCTGATGGGCTGTAATAGAAAAGGTTACTTTAAAGCTCCTTATTTGGGCAGTGATGTAAAGGGAAGTTGTTCAGTGAGCACCACCCACTTTTTCCATTCACTGCACATTGTTTCCTGTTGTCAAGTAGCTGCTGTAGCTTTCGATACAGACAAGGGAATCCTTCAGCCCTTGGCTGGTTCTCATGCATTGCACAACTTGTTAACAGCGTATTACTGACACAACCATCTCCTGGGCCAAACTCCTTATACTTCTAGCAAACATTTCTTCCTTTAAAAATTTGCAAAAATCCATCAAATCTTGATCCCAGACACTGACATAAAAATCTCTCTCTCTCTCTCTCTCTCTCTCTCTCTCTCTCTCACACACACACACACACACACACACACACACACAGCCCCTCCATCACAAATGCTCACTTGTTGGCAGGCTATTGCCATCTGAAAGTGGCTAAGTGAGACTGTCATCACAATTCTTCTCAGAACCAATCTGCAGCAGTTGGTAAAGCTCCCACTGCATCTCGCTGCAAGTCTCTGTTAAGCAGCCTGCCCTGCCTCTGGACTGTAAGGTGCTCAGATACCCTGCTGACAGGTGCTATATAACAATCAAAGTCAAATAAGACAGAACAAGGACTGTCTGTCCCAGCAAGAATCACTTGCCAAATTCCAATCCCAATAAGAAACTAATGGGCTATGAGGCCAGCGCTATTTGCAGAAGAGTCCCTCTCAGGGACAGACACCCTGATAAGGGATGGGTAGATTAGCCTGAAGCCAACCCACCTTGATGTACTGGCTACCAGCTGATGGGACTGGCTCTGTGGCTCAGTGCTAGGGCAGCTGAGCTCCTCCTGAGCCAGCTGTCACCTCCCCGTGCAGCATGGACAACAGCAGTGCTGAGTGGCTGCTGTGGGCTCTGGCGCTCAACCAAATGCACTTACCAGGAGGACACAAGCTGAGAGCAGAAAGCAGCCCCCTGGAGATGCCCTGCAGGCACCAGCAGCTCTGCTCAGACCCGAGCCCTGTGCAAGCACAGGCTCTGGGAGAAGCGAGCAAAGGGAAGGCAGAAAACAATCAGTGTGTGTGTCTGTGTGCCTCCCCCCCCACAGCCCCATCTCTGGTGTCTGCCTCCCGCCATCCTTGCCATCCCCACATCCTCTTCCCCCGCTGCCCAGCTCCCGCCCCGTGACACGTGCCCTCCCACTTGCGCTCGGCCGGGGCTCAGCCTGGCCCCAGGGTCCCCGCGACGCTGGCAGAGACGGGCCGGGCTCCGGCGAGGGGTGGGACGCAGAGCGCCCGGCCGCCCCCTGTGAGCTGCGCTTGGCGGACGCTGCCCTGCACCCGCGGGGAGGCTGGAGCTCGGTGGCCGGTGCAGGGAGCAGCCGGGCCGGGGCAGGAGGGATTATCACCCGCGGCTCAAGCCCCAGCAGCTGCAGCTCCAACGGGGGCCAGGGGCAAGGCATGGGGAAGGGGCACTGCCCAGGGAACCCCACCGAGGGTGGGGATCTAGCCAGGGAGAAGCTGGTGGCCCCTAGGAAAAGGGGTGATTTTAACACGTGTTAACTGCGATGTGCCAAACAGCCTGGGCAAGGGATAGTTTTAACAGGTGTGAGCTGGCTCCCAGGATTTAGTCTGAGCAGTTAACAGGTTAAAACCACAGCTTGCCTGGCATACACTGGGATCTGGACGTCGCTAACCTGACCCGTGTCAACATACGTTTTTCTTAGTGTAGACTTGGCCTTAGAGGCAAGGTTGGAAGATGTGAAAGTGCTGCCCCTCTCAGTTCGGGTTAGGCTGTTTACTCCCCTGGGAATAGGGCACACAGTCTCTTCTCATGTAGTGTGAACAGGAGAGCCTGCACACCCCTCCCTGGAGAGGGGGAGGGAAAGGCCGCAGGGATCATTTACATCAGGCTTCCCACCACAGGACACTCTCCAGCTGAAAAACAGAACAGGGCTCACAGCAGCATCTGACAGCCACGTTACACCTCCCCTGCCTAGCACGGGACACACACAGTAACGTTTATTGCATGGCAGTGTCATAAGCGGACTCAAACCAGACCTTCCGCTGATCCACCACTAAGTCAAGCCAGCAAAGTCCCTAATCTGCACACACTGAATCACTTGCTCTCTGCTGTTTAGCCAGTGCTCTCCCTTAAAACAGATCAGGTGCCAGGTCCGTATGCTGGGCACTCGTGCAGCGCTCTTGAGCCATTGGGAAGTACCACGAGGCGATGCCAAGCTTCCAGCCTGGCCTCCTTTGTGTGTAGGATGAACCAGCGAGGGGGGAGTCCTGCTGGGAGCAGGTAACTCTGAAGCCGTTAACATTTGGTTACACTACTAGTTCCTAAACTACATTCACTGCAGCCTGCAAGCCTCTTTATGTTGCTTGGCCCAGCCATTCAATGAGAGCACCATGTGCCTTATGACAGCAGAACAACTACCTATAAGTATGAGACTATCTCTAGCATGCCCAGATCACACATTAGCCACAGCTGTGGGAAAGGAGACAGGTTTCCAATTTCATTTTTACTCAGATTTTACATGTGTAAGCTTTCACAAGTGATGACACCAAATCAGCTTTTCCACAGAATTGCTGCATGAACTCTGGAGGACACTGAACTCAGCCCACAGACAAAAAGGTGTGGGATACCTGTGTGCCTGACTGTAGCAGGGCAGTCACCCCGCTCTGGCCCTGAAAGGGTTAAAAGCCAGTCTTTGCAGAGGACTGGGGCTGACAGCCTATAAGAAGAGGCTGGGAGGCAGCCAATCAGGGCCAAGCTAGGCCCTATAAAAGAGCTGCAGGGTCAGTTGGCAGAGGTCAGTCTCACTCCAGCCTGAGAGTGAGAAGGGCCTTCCTGTCTAGAACAGGGTACTTGAGGTAGAGCAGTGCTGGGGAACTCTAGTCTAAGGCCTAAAGAGGTACTGGGGTTGCAGAGGTGTAGCTGTGGGATAAGCAGAAGCAGCTGGTCCTACCCCCTTGCTAGTGATGAATGGCCATTACAGACTGTAGTCTGCCCCAGAGGATGGGGGCTGGATGATGACTGGCAGTAACCACTGAGACAAGGTGGATATAGAGCAGGGGTAGGCAACCTTTCAGAAGTGCTGTGCCGAGTCTTCATTTATTCACTCTAATTTAAGGTTTTGTGTGCCAGTCATACATTTTAATGTTTTTAGGTCTCTTTCTATAAGTCTATAATACATACATAAACTATTGTTGTATGTAAAGTAAATAAGGTTTTTAAAATGTTCAAGAAGCTTCATTTAAAATTATATTAACATGCAGAGCCGCCAGGACCCGAGTAGTGTGAGTGCTACTGAAAATCATCTCGTGTGCTGCCTTTGGCACCTGTCCCATAGGTTGCCTACCCCTGGTATACAGAGTTGGGGGTTCCCCTGGGAGGGGAGACCTAGAGTGTGGGGGTACTGCTGGGGGAAGAACCCCAAGGTAAGGGGCACTGGAGGGACACAGGGCCGTGGCAGACAAGACACGGGCTGGCTGGAGGTGCTCTGGGGCTGGAAAAGAGCTAATTCCTGGACTGACCATCAGGAGGTGCCATGGCAGTGAGTCAGCGATCTGCTACACTGACCTTACAAGCTAAACTGTGTGAATGGGCAGTGTGCCTATGCCGTCCTCAGCAGAGCAAACACGGCCTGGGAAAGTGTCAAAACTCATCCTTATTCCTTGGGTTTGGCCGTACTGGAAATGCAGAAATATTGCCATGACATAAACCTCATTCTAAGTGTCCCCCCAAGACTAGGAGTTCCTAGGGTTTCCTTTTGGGACCTCCTCTGTCCTAATTCTCTATACCTCAAAGAGGCACTTAGACCCTTTATAGTCTAGATGGAGCTAACTGGCCCTCCAAAGCCAGCATGACTCAGCAGTAAATACTCTCAATCTTAACACCAATTTTTAGCACCTTCAGTGACTGAACAGAAGAGCCCTGGATTCCTATACAGGGTTTTAGAGTCTGTTGCTGTTATAGATTAGTAAGAGGCACGTTAAGAGGCCCACTGTATAATAGCTAATAGATTTTAAGAGGGGCACTCATTCAGGGGGATTTGGCATTATCCTTATGAAGTGCTTTGTGGGGGAAGGGTTAAGTCACTGCCACTGGTGCCTTTATCTTCACAGGTGCAGACAAAATCTTCCATTGTAAAGAGAGGACGTGGCTGCAATAAGACAAAAGATCTGCCAAAGGAGACCTGCATGGGCTTGTTCTTGTTCCATGTGGTGATGGCAATGGGTGTTTTTAGTGGCTCCCGTATACTATGGGGTTTCCAAGATGATGGATAGAATGTATGGATTCAAGTCCTCAGAGGACAAAGCAACAAAATGTTGAGCTTTGAATGCAGGCAGCTGTGGGAAGTCAGGGTTTTTACAAACCACAAGAATAGCTTTGCATCTACGGCCAGGTCTATACTTCAAACTTTTGCCAGCATAGTAATGTTGGTTAGGGATATGATTTTTTTTATGTACAGTATTTCCCCATAGCACAGACAAAGATATACAGGGGAAAAAAGTGCTTTTGGCAGTAGAGCATATTTTGTTCAGGAACCAGTATAATCTGTACTGGCAAAGCAATCTTTTGCCAGTATAAGCTACGTCACCTGAGGAGGCTTTGCTGATATATTTATACCTTTATAACTATACTGGCAAGCTTTTTTTCTAGTATAAACTAAGACAAATACCTGCTATTTTAAAAATCATTGCCAAGCCTTCATGTCCTTCCCTCTGCAGGCTTTCCAATATCAGGGCAAGAGTAGGATATTCTTTTCTGGGTGGACATCAATGGAATTTTATTTCTGTTCCGTAAATAAAAGCAGCTCTTCAGGAAAATTAATCACTGGAAATCTACCACCAAAACCCCATGCTGCCCTGTCCCCAGTCTGACACAGTACAACTTCATTTCAACCCCAAAATGCTTCAATATCAGAAATGACAAAACAGCTGCTAAGTGTACAGTAGAAATACATCTGCTTTGTGTGTGTGCATGGACTAATTCCTCAGGGCTCCAACTCAGCTCCTCTCATTCATGGCAAAAAGGAGAGTTAGCCTGTGAAGGGCGGAGGTGTGTGTGTCTTATATTTAATTTTACACACCCACAAACTCTCTCCACTAAATTCACACTTAACGTAACGGGGTGCAGTTGCAGTGAGCTGAAGAGAGTTGTACCCATTTACTGATACCCAAAGTCTGAATTTGACCTGTCTCTCTCCAAAGATGGATGAGTGGTAAAGCCTTCACTGCAGTCATGCCACACCAACCAGAAAGATCCTAAAACAGCAAAACCAGAAAGGCAGTTATAGCGTAAAATGTAACTGGTGACTATTTCCCCTTACGCTGACTTGTCCAGATTTAAAATAACTCCATCAAAAGATTAGCTTTCCCCATGGCCAGAACTGGAAACCCCACCTAGCATCTGAATATCCAGCTTCTTGCCAGTTAAATAAATAAAGAAATGAGGCTGCATCTGGAACTGAGCTGAGCGTTGTGGTGTTCTGCACGAGACAGAACAGAGTTCACACTGCTTCCTTGCAGCAGGATCAACCCCGCAGAGCCAGCAGGAGAACAAACATCTTTGTGTCACTGATGGTGGCAGACATGACTCGAAGATGCACAGGGCAGATACAGGGAGCAGTTTCTTTTCTAACTCTAAATACACTTTAGTATTTGCATATTCACAGAATGAATGTGGTGCAGCTCTCATGCGAACACTTTGAGAAACATGAGGATACCTAACACAAGCAGATTTAACTGTCAGTTTGGTCTATCGCTGACTGAGGCAGTGGGAGGAATAATCAGTTGTATCCCTATCATTTCGTAAGGTTCTCAGATACCATGGTGATGAGTCGGTAGAAGTGACTTGATTAGATTAGCTAAGTAAATAGTCAGATTCCCTCTGAAGCACGTGCTTCTCTTTCCTTCCTCTCACATAGGGCAGCTGAAAGGGTCTCTCGGGAGCCACTTGTTAAAATTCCACCTCCCCATTTGATGGGAGGTGAGGAGATAATCCTGTGATGTGAGTCCTGCCCTCTCTGGATAGTACTGATAAACCATCTCCACCTGAGAGCACTTAACCCCAGAGCTCATAAAAGATGGGGACTGAAGGGTGAATTGTTTGCCTTTGCAATGCACCGTATAACACCAAGCATCAGCTCTTTTCATCACATTTCCCAGGAGAAGATACCATACATAGACCCTCTCTCACAAAACACACACACACATCACTCCAAGCTGCAGTCAATTGGACTCTGTGCCACATTGCTCATAAAGTCAGTATATTTTTCAGCTGAATAGTATAAACATTCTCAATAAAGTGCAATTAATACAAATGTGGTTGCCCAGCTGGTTTGCCTCTTTCCCTGGTTGGGAGAAAGTGTTTTTGTTTTAATAGGAAAATAAAAGGAAAATTCCCCAGGGACTCTCCTCCTCTTGTCTGCAAACCTCAAGGATACATGGGGTTTAACAAAGGCTAAAGGTGAACAGCTTTATGGGAGCCCTTTGTTAACATACCGGCAGTGGGAGACTGCCCTCCCAACAGGAACACTGTCCACAATTTCATTATGGTTAAAATAACCACACTTGACTTCACATTTGAAGGCTAGACTTTTTTCTCCCCTAAGCATTTTGACAAAGTTGCCAGGGAATATCTCCTCATACCCCTCTCATTCCTGCTGACCTTATCCTGGCCTAGGATGTGCACAAGTTGCCTACAGTCTTGGAGTCCTCTTTAAAGCTGTTCATAGAATGAAGGAAATTGCCCTGCACCTCTCTTGTTCTGACCCTTTCACTGTTTTTCCTAGTTCTCTGTAGTTTATTCTAGTACAGAGGTTTCCAAAACAGTGGTCCACAAAGCCTACAAGGTGGTCTGCATAGTTCTGGTTGGCCACATGCTCCTCTAACTGTCCTCCTTGTTTCCAGCAGCTAAATTACATTAACAAAAGCTAAAATTAAATTAAATATTTTCCTGATGTTATTTTTCCACATTAGCAATTGCTGTAGTTGCCCAGATATGCTATATACTTGTAAATGGGGCAGGAGGTGTCCATTACAAAACTCTGCGCTAAGGTTTGGCTTAACCTATGAAAAGATTTGGGAACCCTGTTGTTCTTGAATTAGAGCTGGAAACTGTGAACCAGGACTTCTGGGTTTTCTTCCTGGCTCTTCTAATGACTCAATATACAACTTCACCTCTCTGTAGCCCAGTCTTCCCATCTGCAAGATGGGTCTATTAATATCTACCTGCCTCATGAGTATTTAGGATGACTGTGTAAAGTGCTACATGATTCTCTCATGGGGTTAGTACGTTATAGTTTCTGCACTAGAACAAGGGACTGGGAGTCAGCGCTTCTGGGTTGTATTTGGAAAGTTTGGGACTTCAGTGGTTGAAGGAGGAGACTAAGAATCAGGAGTAACATTTTCAAAAACATGTAAGCAACTTGCGGCCCAGAGTGTTAATGGAATTTAGGAGCCTAGAGACGCAGAGAGGCACCTCGTGGGATCTTACAAAATAATCAATAAAATCAATGGGAGTTAGGCACCAAGGTGCTTTTGAAAATCCCACTGTCTATTTACATCTTTAGGTGCCTAAATACCTTTATAAATCTGGCTCTAGGGGACTAAGAGCCAGATTTTCAAAGGTATTGGGACACCTAACTTCCATTGATTTAAATCACTGAGTTGCTTTGGAAAATTTTACCCTAGCACTCCTGGGTTTTATTCTCAGTTCTAATATTGGCTGGCTGTATGACTTCATGTCTTCTCTCAGTACCTCAGTCTCTTCAACTGTAAAATGGGGATCATAATGTTGCCGATCTCCCAGGGGTGTTGTGATACTGAATTACTATTTCAAAAGCATTCAGGAGACTCTCCAATGGAAAAAAGAATAGTGCCTGCAAAGTATCATTACTGTTCCAGCATTTACGTTAAAGATGCTTTAGTCCCGCTAAGTAACAGGCATGAGGAATCATTATGCTAATTTTAGACATAGCATCTGTTCAATGTTAAAGCTGAAACCTTTTGTCTTGAAAATAATTAGAATGATTTTTCTTCTGAATTGACATTTGTCAGACAACATGTTGAGAGTAGAAATTATAGCAAACCATGTTTTTTGTAGTGTACCATACTGTGGTGAAAAGTACTAGCATCCAGAACTAGCCGCATTTTACTATGACAAGAACAACTGATAGGTACAAATCCAAGTTGATATGCCTGCCAATTCAGATGCTTTTTGCCAGCAGTCATGTGGGTCACAGTCACAGAGCTAGCTGAACCTCTATCCCACAAAATTGGTCTCTCTGAGTGCACCCCTTCAGGTGTCAGGTCTTGTGGATCCTGGGGTGGAATTGTGTGATTGTCTCACTCCTAGACCGGGCTCTGGGCAGTGACCATGCTTACCCAGCTTGCCCGACATGGTTCAGCACCTTAGGTTCTTCCCTACAGGAATCTGTGATTAGATGACTAGGGAGGAGTATAAAGATATTGCTGGAGCATGCAGGGATGTAATCAGGAAGGCCAAGGCAAATTGGAATTGCAGCTAGCAAGGGATGTGAAGGGTAACAAGAAGGGTTTCTACGGGTATGTTAGCAACAAGAAGGTGGTCAGGGGAAGTGTGGGGCCCTTAGTGAGTGGGGGAAGCAACATGGTGACAAGATGTAGAAAAAGCTGAAGTACTCAGTGCTTTTTTGCCTCTGTCTTCACAGACAAGGTCAGTTCCCAGACTGCTGTACAGGGCAACACAGTATGGGGAGGAGGTGAGCAGGCCTCAGTGGTGAAACAGGTTAAGGACTACTTAGAAAAGGTGGACATTCACACGTCCAGGGGTCCAGATCTAATGCATCCAAGGGTGCAGAGGGAGTTGACTGATTACAGAGCCATTGGCCATTATCTTTGAAAATTTGTGGCGATCGGGGGAGGTCCCGGACGATTGGAAAAAGGTTAATATAGTGCCTGTGATGGGTTGGATCACAGAACTCCCCCTGGGAGCTGCCAACCGGTGTGCCAAGACTATCTCTGCTCCTGTTTTCCCTGCCAGCTCAGGACTCCAGGACTCCGACTTGCTGAGCCAGACACTCCCGTCTGCTCCAACAAAGACCCAGGGTCTGAATTACTTACCCCAAAGCTGCAGGTTTACCTGAAAGCAGCTCACAGAAGTGTTCTTGTCTTTAACACCCAGATGCCCAACTCCAAATGGGGTCTAAACCCAAATAAATCTGTTTTACCCTGTATAAAGCTTATGCAGCGTAAACTCATAAATTGTTCGCCCTCTATAACACTGATAGAGAGATATGCACAGTTGTTTGCACCCCCAGGTATTAATACATACTCTGGGTCAATTAGAAAGTAAAAAGTGATTTTATTAAATACAGACAGTAGGATTTAAGTGGTTCCAAGACAAACAGAACAAAGTAAGTCACCAAGCAAAATAAAATGAAATATGCAAATCTATGGCCTGGTCTACGCTACACGTTTATACCAAATTTAGCAGCGTTAAACCAAATTAACCCTGCATCCATCCACACAATGAAGCCCTTTATTTCGATATAAAGGGCTCTTAATATCGATATCTGTACTCCTCCCCGACAAGGGGAGTAGCACTCAAATTGGTATTGCCATTTCGGATTAGGGTTAGTGTGGCCGCAATTCGATGGTATTGGCCTCCGGGAGCTATCCCACAGTGCACCATTGTGACCACTCTGGACAGCAGTCTAGAGTCGGATGCACTGGCCAGGTAGACAGGAAAAGACCCACAAACTTTTGAATTTCATTTCCTGTTTGCCCAGCATGGAGCGCTGATCAGCATGGACTGTACAGGAGATACTGGATCTGATCGCTTTATGGGGATACAATTCTGTTCTATCAGAGCTCTGTTCCAGAAGACAAAATGCCAAAACATTTGAAAAAATCTCCAGACGGAGGCCACAGCAGGACTCATCACAGTGCTGCGTGATAAGCGTAACGGAAAGCCAAAGAATCAAATGGACGCTCATGGAGGAAGGGAGGGGGGACTGAGGACTCCAGCTATCCCACAGTCCCTGCAGTCCCCGAAAAGCATTTCCATTCTTGGCTGAGCTCCCAAAGCCTGAAGGGTCAAAAGCATTATCGCGGGTGGCTCAGGGTATATGTCGTCAATTTACTTCCTCCCTCCCCATGAAAGAAAAGGGAAAAAAATCGTTTCTCACCTTTTTTCAATGTCACCGTATCTCTACTGCATGCTGCTGGTAGATATGGTGCTGCGGCGCTGAACAGCAGCATCCGCTCCCTTTCCTTTCCTGATGGCACAGTACAAAAGGCTTGGAAACCATCATCATCCCGTGAGTGCTCCTGGCTGGCCTCGGTGAGGTCAGCTAGGGGCGCCTGCGCAAAAATGGGAATGACTCCTGGTCATTCCTGGCAGATGGTGCAAAAGGATTGAAAACTGTCCTCATCATAGCAGCTGGGGGCTGAGCTCCTCACCTCCCTCCCTTTCATGTCTAATGATGATTCTGTACTGCCTGGACTATCATAGCAGCGGGAGGCTGAGCTCCTCATCCCCCCAGTTTCATGTCTAATGAAGATTCTGTACTGCCTGGACTATAATAGCAGTGGGAAGCTGCTTCGTCCTCATTTTATCTAAAAAGTCAGTGTTTCTTATTCCTGCAGTATTTATTACTTCATCACACAAATGGGGGGGACGCTGCCACAGTAGCCCAGGAGGGTTGGGGGAGGAGGGAAGCAACAGGTGGGGTTGTTTCAGGGGCACCCCCTAGAACAGCATGCAGCTCATCATTTCTGCAGGATCTCTGGGGCTCTGACCCGGAGCGGCTGTGCTCTCTGGTTCTCTGATAGACTTGCCCCATATTTTAGGCAGGACTGACTCTATTTTTAGACAAAATATAAAGAAGGGAATGACCTGGGGAGTCATTCCCATTTTTGTCCATGTGCCCCCGGCCGACCTCAGCGAGTCCAGCCAGGAGCACCCATGACAGCAGCAGACGGTACAAAAGGATTGATAATCGTCATCGCCAATTTCCAATTGCAGATAGTACAAAAGGATTGATAACCGTCATCGCCAATTTCCAATTTGCAGACGGTGATATAGAGCTGGTAACCGTCTCTGCTACCTTCTAAAAGCAAATGAATGCTGCTGTATAGCACTGCAGTACCACCTCTGTCAGCAGCATCCAGTACACATATGGTGACAGTGACAAAAGGCTAAACAGGCTGTATAGTTGCCATGCTATGGCGTCTGCCAGGGCAATCCAGGGAAAAAGGGCGCAAAATGATTGTCTGCCGTTGCTTTCACGGAGGGAGAATTGACTGACGACATTTACCCAGAATCACCCATGACACTGCTTTGGCCCCATCATGCATTAGGATCTCAACCCAGAATTCCAATGGGCAGGGGAGACTGCGGGAACTATGGGATAGCTAAGGGATAGTTACCCACAGTGCAATGCTCCGGAAATCGACGCTAGCCTTAGTACATGGACGCACACCGCCGAATTAATGTGCTTAGTGTGGCCGCGTGCACTCGACTTTGTACAATCTGTTTTTAAAAAACGTTTTCTGTAAAATTGGAATAATCCCGTAGTGTAGACATACCTTATGTCTAACCAAACTGAATACAGATACTTTCACCCTTAGAGATGCTTCAGTAAGTCTTTTCCTCAGACTGGACACCGTCCAGGCCTGGGCACAATTCTTTCCCCTGGAACAGCTCTTGTTCCAGCTCAGGTGGTAGCCACGGGATTCTTCATGATGGCTCCTACCATCCTTTTGTTCTGTTCCACCCCTTTATCTATCTTTTGCATAAGGCAGGAATCCTTTGTCCCTCTCTGGCTTTCCACCCCCTCCTTCTCAATGGAAAGACACCAGGTTAAAGATGGATTCCAGTTCAGGTGACATGATCACATGCCACTGCAAGACTTCATTGCCCACTTGCCAGCACACACCTATACAGGAAGACTTACAGGTAAAACACACCCATCTGCAGACAATTGTCTTGGTTAATGGGAGTCATCAAGATTCCAAACCACCATTAATGGCCTACATTTTGCACAATTACAATAGGCCCTCAGAGTTATATTTTATATTTCTAGTTTAGAATGGTACATTTATACAAATAGGATGATCACACTCAGTAGATAATAAACTTTGTAATGATACCTTACAAGAGACCTTTTGCATGAAGCATATTCCAGTTACATTATATTCACTCATTATCAAATTTTTATAAAATCATATAGACTGCAATGTCACAGTGCCCATATTTAAAAAAGGGAAGGAAGAGAACCCGGGGAACTACAGACCGGTCAGCTTCACTTCAGTCCTGGCAAAATCATGGAGCAGATCCTCAAGGAATCCATTTCGAAACACTTGGAGGAGAGGAAGGTGATCAGAAACAGTCAACATGGATTCACCAAGGGTAAGTCATGCCTGACCAACCTGATTGCCTTCTGTGATGAGATAACTGGCTCTGCAGATATGGGGAAAGCAGTAGATGTGATATATCTTGACTTTAGCAAAGCTTTTGATACTGTCTCCCTCAGTATTCTTGCCAGCAAGTTAAGAAAGAATGGATTGGATGATTGGACTATAAGGTGGACAGAAAGCTGGCTAGATTGTTGGGCTCAAAGGGTAGTGATCAACGGCTTGATGTCTAGTTGGCAGACGATATCAAGCGTAATGCCCCAGGGGTCGATCCTGGGGCCAGTTTTGTTCAACATCTTTATTAATGATCTGGATGTTGGGATGAATTGTACCCTCAGCAAGTTTGCAGATGACACTACACTGAGGGAGAGGTAGATAATGCTGGAGGATAGGGACAGGGTCCAGAGTGACCTAGACAAATTGGAGGCCTGGGCCAAAAGATATCTGGTGAGGTTCAACAAGGACCAGTGTAGAGTCCTGCACTTAGGACTGAAGAATCCCATGCACTGCTATAGGCTGGGGATCAATGGCTAAGCAGCAGTTCTGCAGAAAAGGACCTGGGGATTACAGTGGACGAGAAGCTGGATATAAGTCAGCAGTCTATTCTTGTTGCCAAGAAGGCCAACAGCATATTGGGCTGTATTAGTAGGAGAATTGCCAACAAATCAAGGGAAGCAATTATTTCCCTTTATTCGGCACTGGTGAGGCCGCACCTGGAGTACTGTGTCTAGTTTTGTTCCCCCTACTAGAGAAGGGATGTGGACAAATTGGAGAGAGTCCAGTAGAGGGCAACAAAAATGATTAGGGGACTGGAGCACATGACTTACAAGCAGAGGCTGAGGGAACTGGGGTTATTTAGTCTGCAGAAGATAAGAGTGAGGGGGGATTTGATAGCAGCCTTCAACTACCTAAAGGGGCATTCCAAAGAGGATGGAGCTCGGCTGTTCTCAGTGATAGCAGATGACAAAACAAGGAGCAATGGTCTCAAGCTGCAGTGAAGGAGGTTTAGATTGGATATTAGGAAACGCTATTTCACTAGGACAGTGGTGAAGCACTGGAATGGGTTCCCTAGGGAGGTGGTGGAAGCTCCATCCTTAGAGGTTTTTACGGCCCGGCTTGACAAAGCCCTGGCTGGGGTGATTTAGGTTATGTTGATCCTGCTTTGAGCTGGTGATTTGACTAGATGATCTCCTGAGGTCTCTTCCAGCCCTGATATTTTATGGTTCTATGTCAGATGTATATAGTAATCAACCAGCATCCTTACAACCAAAGTGCTATTTTAACCATTGGACCAAAGCATTTAGATATAAAGGATTTTAAAACAACAGTCTACTTCCATGTCTATTTTGCCTAAAGCCCTATTGTGCTGTGATGCATTTCGAGACAGGCGTAGCTTCTTCAGAGAGTGTAGAAAGCCCCTGCATCTTAGTCCGGCTCCCCCAAAGAACCACCTGAACAGCTATTCCTCTCTTGAGGGACAGTCCTTTTAATCTGCTGGTTCTTGGGCCTTTGCCCTGCTCGTCAAAACCAGAACTGCGCGTTGGCTGGAATTGGGAGTTGGAATCTTTAAAGATATTAGTTCGGCTGTTGTCTCTTAACAACCCTCAAGTGTTTCCTGTAGGGGAGAAGGGAGGTGATTATGTTGAGCCATTTTCCTACCATTTCTGCTTTTTTTTCTTACAACTCTCCTGTTAAACTAAACCAACATATTAACACAATAAATGTCCCAATAACTAGGTCAACATACAGAATCCATACATTATTACAGAACAGCTCCAGTACCATCATAATATGGTTGGAAATTTAACGTTTTTCAGAAATGTGCATTTTGCCATGATATGCTGGATTGTTCTGTATTCAGGAGATTAATTTACAATAGAATCTGCAGAAAACTGTGGCATTTTGCTCTAGGGGTCTGAAAAATTCTGCAGAATAATAATAACTGAAACTAAGCAGTCACAGTTCAAAATCTGACCTACCTTAGAATTGTTAAAGGATAATCAACTGGAGAAAGTCCTTTGGATTATAAATATATGATCATACAGATCTCAAGGTCCGTTCTGAAGTATACCATGGGGTCTGACCCTGTGTCCTTGGCCCAAATTTCCTCAATGCTTTATATAATCACCCTCCAACCCCAGCCATTTGCTTTTCAGTGGTATTGTATGTATAGAGTTTGTAAAGAATGTTGGCATCCTTTGAAATAGAATTAAAATGACAGAATTACAGTTATATAGTAGAATTATACATTGTTCAAAAATCCAGCAGTGAGGGCTAAAGCCTGGGTCTCTCTAATGTTGACCTTATCAATACATTTCAAATCACAACAATAATTTATGTCAGTGACATCACTATCAAATGTTGTCCCCATTGAAAGCCCTATTAAAATGTCCAGAAGTCCTGATTTCGAGCCCATGCTTGGAGGCATAGGTAGGAGGTGCTGCCTCACAAGCAGGAGTTCTCAGAGCAGCAGCAGGGAGTCCTAGGACTCTGCCTTTAGAAAGTCCCCAAAATCTCCACACTCTGTATGTAACCAAATTGTCTCACATGCCTCAGTGGGGCATACTAACCACTGTATGTAATAATCAGCCGTGATGTGTGGACATTCCAACCAGAAAGGCCACAACACCTATAACATTCCAAAAGGGCAGGGAAAGTAATAGAAAAAAAATAACCCTCTGAACCAAACAGAATTTAAAAGGAAACAAGGGCCTAACCTTACCCCAGTGTCACTCTCTTTAACCAGTGTCAAACTATTCACTCTGGATTTATACCAGTGCTAGAATCAAGCTGCAAAACTAGCTTTGCCCTGTGTTCACCTTACTGCTGGGCCATGCCAAACAATCAGCAACCAGCAGCAATGATGTAGGCCAGGATAAGTAACCTGATCCAGGATGTCTGTGGCCACGGGAAAGAACTCAGCATTGTACAGGCAGAACTGCTTCACTGAGAGAAAGCAAAGTGGGTGCTGTAATGCTCTGAGTGCTGTTTAAGTTCAGCAGACGGGAACACATTGCTGATGGGACCATGTAGCAGGGCGGATCCCTGCTCCGGCCCTGAAGGGGTTAAAAACAGCCCAGGGAAGGTGCCGGGGCTGGAGAAAGCAGCCTTGTAAGCTGGGCTGATTGGGGAAGTGGCTGCAGCTGGGGCCAGGCCCCAAACTGAGCCACAGGCCCTTATAAAAGGGCAGAGAAGCCCTAAGAAGTCTCTCTCTGTGTTCAGAGAGAGAAGGGCCTGGCTGCTGAGACAAGGTACCTAGTGTGAAGCAGGGCTGGGGAAGGCAGCAGAGCCGGGGAGCTCCTACCTGGAAAGCCCCAGGCTGCGGCCTAGGAATAGGCTAAGCGGTACTGGGGTTGCAGGGTGCAACCCAGGGGTAGGCCAAGGCAGCAGGTCCAAACCCCTTTGCTGATGATGAGAAGCTAATACTGCAGTCTGCCTCAGGCTGTGGGACTAGCTAATGACTGGGCAGTTGCCAAGACCCTGAGGCAAAGTGAGGATAGAGTGGGGGGTTCCCAGGAAGGGAAAACCCTAAGGAGAAAGGGGTTACTGCCAGGGGGGCAGAACCCCATGTAAAAGGGGCACCGGGGTCCAAGGAGGGACACAGGGCCCATAGCAGGAACCAAGGCAGATCACCGGCCGGCTGAGGGAGCTCCGAGCTGCAATTTGAGCTAGGAGGCGCCGCAGGCATGAGTCACGCCCGGTTACAGACCACATTATTCTGAATCCGATGTTCTGTGAGAACACCAGGGGTTGAATTCTCAGTTGGGTCTACATATAGCTCCAGTTTTACAGGCTTGAGTTAGGGTTGCCATTTTTGGTTGGACGTCTGCCCGGAGGTTCCATCACGTAACATAATCTTTAATTAAAGATTCATCTTTAATTCCTGGAGACTCTAGGACAATCATGGAGAGTTAGCAACCCTAGATTGAGTCCAAGCCCATATATGTTTCAGCTTGAGTGTCTTGCTTCAATATGGTGCTTTTCTGCTTTCTAGCTTGCCTGGCTCTGGTTGTCTAACCTGTTCATATCCAATAGCCAGAGAGGTGCTTTCTAGTGAGTTGGAACGTGAGGGTGGAATTTTCCAGGTAGGTGCATTAGTATCATATTTAGTTGGGCCCCAATGCTAAGATTAAATTGAAGACTGTTGTCACCTGAGGCTTATACAATATCTGTAATACACTGACACAGTTGCAGTCAATGGAGACACCTGGTCTGAAGCCCCACTGACATAAGAGAGAGGAGGGAGCTAGCAGGGCATTCTCCTTTAGGGCCTTGGACTTTTGTAACTTGCTTTTCTCAAGTTCATAACGGCATGCTTGAAGGCCCACCACATCTCCCTGGCCCAGCTGCTGTTGTATATATAGGGTGAGGTACTGGGGATGGGGAACACAGTGGATTATGTGTGTGTGGGGTCGATTAATTTCCACTATATCTATGTTGTCATTGAGTTATTTGATTTGCTCTGGGTGAAGTGACAGGTTTCTTTGTTTAGTGTATTTTTAAAAGAGTGCCAAGGGCACACGGACCATTGGGTGGCTGCTCTTTTATTACAGTTTGTAAATAAATATGCATGACTGCTCTGCTAACGATAGGTGCCCATTGATTTCAATGGGGTTACTTGGGGAATGCATTTGGCTTCCCCACTATGCTTAACTAAGATGTAATATAAACAGCAAGTTTCTCTGTGAAGGACAGATTCAGGAGAAGGTAATCTAAACATACAGCAACAGCAATTGCTGTTACACCTTCCTTCCACAATTCAGATATTTCAGGTACAGTTTAAGCAGGGAATTGCTGGAATGAATGGCATGGCTGGAACTAGATAACATCACAGTCATCTTCATGGACTAGATGACCTCCTGAGGTCCCTTCCAACCCTGAAACTCTATGATTCATTTGCTCCAGAAGGCAGAAAATCACGCATTGTCCAAAGCTCCTGACCATATGTCTATTCTATTAGAACCCAAGAGGCTAATAAAGACACCACACCAACCTGGTTCTTCCAAATCCAGAAAAGCAGCAATCAGAAACTGTTAACTACTAAAGCAACTTGTATCAGCAACACCTATTTGTCCTGGAACTCCACAACCACCTGTACTGTGAAGCCATGTGATAATTCTTCCTTGAAAATATACTGTTGTGTTATCTCCCTTCATGAAGCGGGCAGTAACAGAATGTGCTATTGCCATGTACATTAATTGCATTAGCTACTTTACACTTCTCCCTGCTAAAGAAACTTGCAGTGTTTTAATTTCAGTGTCTCTCTGAGATCAGAATTAGCAACTGGAAAATAAAACCATTTTATTAGCCGATTGTGTCCTTTTAATGAATTTCAACAAGACACAAAATATTACAAGCTCTACATCCAGTGGCTAAAGGGAACAGAGCCTGGGGGGAGCACTAGATCACCATAAGTGCTAGAGACTTGTGATGGAGGCTTTGGAGAGGGCAGGAGAGAGAGATCCTTTGAAACATATTGTGTGACCTCAGCAACAGCACAGCACCATAGAGCCAAGTTTTTGCATTGCACAATAATTCAGATAATCATGGCATATTTATGGTAGCCGGATACAGAAATAGCCATTCTGAATTCAGTTAGAGATCATAAAACCAGAAAAGTTATTATGCAGGCACCCGTCATGGCTTTGTAAATATAGCTGAGCAAGGATTCAGCCTCTCTGGAATGCATGAAAAATGTAGCATGTCCTTCCCACACCTACAGCACTTACTCTTCAGTACGGAATGAGTTTTCTGAGAATTTACTCTGTTAATTAGCTTATGAGTTAACATTAATTTTAAGATGAGTCCATACGTTTAGCATTTGTGTAAGCCTGTTCTCTGTCCCAAATTATCTTAATAATAGACAGTGACTCTAAGTCTTCCATATAGTGATATTTCATTGAAACTTTGTGCATAAGCTGTAAAGACATTTGTAATTAACTTTAGTTATTAATGATTGTTCTGTCTAGTTTTGATTATATAGACTACACCGGGGTTGGCAACCTTTCAGCAGTAGTGTGCCGAGTCTTCATTTATACACTCTAATTTAAGGCTTCATGTGCCAGTAACACATTTTAACATTTTTTAGAAGGTGAAGGTCTCTCTATAAGTCTATAATATACAACTGAACTACCGTTATAAGTGAAGTAAACAAGGTTTTCAGAATGTTTCAGAAGCTTTATTTAAAATTAAATTAAAATGCAGATCTTATTAGTTTAGTGTGATCCTTGCCCTTGCTTTTCCTTGCTGAGTTTTCCAATGTCTGGTGGCACATATTTGGATATTTTAAGCTGCACACCGGCTTCTGAGTGATCAGTTGTTAACTGGCTGGAACCCCAGATCGGCAGCTGAAGTGGGTGGAGCTGGCGGCTGGTAGGACTGAGCAGGGTCGGAGGCCTAGACTCTGACTCAAAGGGGACCTGCACTGGAACTCCAACTGGAAGCAAGGTGAGTGGGGCTGCGGCGGGAACCCCGGCTGACAAGGGGTCAGCAGCCGGAACCCCAGAGCAGCTCAGCCCACCCAGCTCTGGGGTTTTGGCTGCTGGCTCCTGCCAGCTGGGGTCACAGCCTGCTGCCAGCCTGGGGTTCCTTTCCCCAGGCCAGCAGCGAGCACTGAGTGGGACCACTGGCAGGACCCCGGCTGGCAGGGGGCCAGCAGCGGGAACCCCAGAGTGGTGGCCGGCCGAGCAGCTCAGCCCGCCCCGTGTGCCATCAAAAATCAGCTTGCATGCCACCTTTGCCAACCCCTGGACTACGCAGAGTCAGGTGAACAGCTCAGATAACTTAAGTGGGCAATAGTGATAGGAGAAGTACCTGACCAATCACCTCTCTTCCTTTAGAGCTAATTTGCATGCAACACTCCATTGGTGTAACGAATCAGAGGTATGAAGGACACTGGACACGTATGTCAAGAGTTCTCATTTGGTAGATTACTTGTACCAACAGCCACTGCTCTTTAAGGTTCTGTGGCCACATGCTAGCTTGGGCATTAGTGCGTGAAAGGGATCCTATGGCACTACTGCCTCATCTCCACTGTGTACTAGGATAGCGTTGCCAAGGGAACGGAGGCAGCAGCACATGTGGGGCCCCTAAAATACAGAGACATAAGGACTTTGAAATTGGGTTCCTACAGCATCATGCTGGTTCACATACATGGCTCCCAAACACTTGGGAGCAGGGTGTCTTTAGACTGTTTTCAGATGCAATATTTTCTGTCCCAAAAGCTCAGATTTTGACATGGTAACACAGTATGGTTAACCCTGCAATCTGGGATATTTCAAAACTGTTTGTAAAAGATTGTACTTCATTATCGGGTAACATTTTGTAGTGTGGCTTCAGTTATTCAAGTTGACTGTTCCTGGTTTAGACAAAATTTAGATAAACGTGTATCACTTCAAAGCCTAATTTTGACAATCTGAAAGCTAACACTGTGCAAGGAAGATCACAGCTCTCTTAGTTCCACCTTGTGTTCGTTTTCTTTGGTTGGCTATAGTGTAAATAAGATGGAATAATGGGGATCTTTGCAGCCACAAGAGCTAGACACTGAGAAACTGAAGAACAAAGCAAAACCTGGGGGCTGTACCTCTGTTTTTGCAGTCAGTTCATTTCCTACCTCCACATGTTTTTGAAGCCAGTCTAGAGTCACACAAAGAATTGAGAGTCTATGCCATGCACACCTGAATGCATTTGGGATTCATGCCTACGAGAGATGAGATGACACTACAAGGTCTTGGAGTATGACAAATAGAGATTTCTGGGCACCTGGAGAATGGCACTAACGTCCCAGAAACTGAAACACAACCTTCAGAATACAGATGACTGAGTCTTCCAAACAAAGACAAGGCACGGCTCATGTGAGAAAAGAGGCAGGGAGCAAATCTAGGGGTGAGGTCAGGTTCCTGACCACAGTGGATTCAGTGAGGTTCTACTATGACTAGAAATCCACGCAAAGTTCATCACTCCAGTGCTTTACAAAGCGTACTCTGTCAGGACTCTCTGTGCTTCAGCATTCAGAATGCTTTGGGGGCCAAGGCAGGCTGGGTGGATCTGCAAATGCCATGTATTTCCTTGTAGATTGGGAGGCAGGGTGGAATGACCACTGGGCTACTTCATTTGCAAGGTTTCACCAGTGGCCTCTGAGCCACTCTGCAGTCCGGGGGAAAGATTCTAATCTCACTGCCTGACCTGACCCCTGTGGACTTCCTTTGTACATAGCTCAGTTCTGTAGCCAGAAAACAGGATTTGGAGCAGAGATGTCAAGCAAAGCCAAACGTAGACATATTCATACATATGGGCACTTCTTTTAAAAACCTGTGCAGGAATTTAGACTGATGGGTGCTACTATCATTGTTTATTCTGGTGCTTCCGGGGGGTTCTCATAGGCCCTACCCCTCCGAAGGCCAGTACACTAATATCCAGGGCTCTGCCATCCACACTTCACAGTGGAAGATTGGTGTATAGATTAACAAGGATGATGTTTATCCTGGTACTGCAGGAGTCTCATCTCAAGTTTAAACTAACGTACTTCATTTTGAAACCACATCCTTCATTTACTGTAGGTTAATTCATTCTTCATAGATGAAACTTAAGCCACTTTCCAAAATGACAGTTTACAAAAGAATACACATTTTTACTACTGCTTTCATTGTATTGTTTAGTTTAAGACTGTGTTGAGGATATACACTTAGCCAATACATTTCATTCAGTTATTGCGTTGATAGAAAGAAGATAAATGAATTACATTATGGCCCTCTCTTTCTACCTCTCAAATTGCCTTTTCTGTCCTCAAAGATAAGAGGAAAAATGCTCAAAATTTGTTTTAGTTCAGATTCACCCAGGGCTGCTGTAAAGTAGAAAGAGAAAAGCATTTATCCACATAGGTGGGAGTGCTGCCCCAGGCTAATGATCCAACATTAGACAGAGATTTCTGATCCACACCGCTTCTGGGTGATACATTTAGCAACTTCATATGAAATTAAATACAGTTCGTATGTGTCCAGTCTTCATGCATCTATACATAAAGGGCTGATTTTGGAGGATGTGGCATTTAAAATTCTTTTGCTCGCAGTCTTGTCTAGTTCCCCATTATGACACTCAAAACCAGTGTTTCATTCAGTAAAGCCTCTCCCCCAGACACCCCAACCAAGAGAAATCACAAGGTCTAAATATAAATTCAGTGCTTCAAACTCAGGGGATCTAAGGAAGAGACACAGAGAGTCAATACTGTCTGAAAATGCATATTTGAGCTGTCAAGTGCATATGGTGACCAAATAAAAGGGTAAATTTCAAAGCATTTGATTTATTTCTAGAAGGAAAGAGACAGGACAGGCACACAGTAGATTTCAAGGCAGAAAAGCGCTGTTACAAATCAAGTTTTTGGTTTTTCCCCTATCTTCTGAAATGAAAAGAATCCCTGTGAGGTTAATTTAAACAGCAAGGTATGTTTCCCATTCAATTCCCCCCTCTCCCTGATGGCTGGATGGCAGATGCTATGCTGCCATATACCTCCAAGCTACACGAATAGGGAAGGTCTTCTGCTGGAGACCAGCCAGTGCTGAACTCTGGCATTCAGCAGGCAGAGAAAGGCAAAAAAAACATTGGGAGCTCTGTTTCCTGCTTTGGGGGTTATAGATATAATCAATCAACAGATCCAGATTCTAATGTGCATATAAAACAGAAGACCCAGCGCTACATGGGAAGCAATAGAGCATAAAGACTCCCCCCAACATCTTATCCAAGGTTTATGTTCCTAACACCATTTCTAATTGATACAGAGCTAATAGCTTCTTGGTTCAAAGGTTAAGCAGCCAGTGGCTGTGACTGGCAAATGATGCATTTTAAAAGGATACCAGGCAGTTAATATCCATGAGAGCTTTGCATTTAAAATAACCTATTTATATAACCCATTCAGTAGTTCTCAAACTTTCTCCAGATAACTGTGCATCTAGCTTAGCAAATGCTTAGGTGAGCTAGCAAACATTCCCAACTCTGCATAGATGCTTAAAAGATTAACCAAGAATTTTTTTTTTTTTTTTTTTTTACATTTTAAATTCATTGGGAAAGAACTCCTAAAATTTTCCTTCTAAGGTTGAAATCTGAGTAATTACAGGACACAGTCCTCCTATGTAAGCTGGCTGCAGTATCTCCCCTCGCTGCCAGAAAAGCAGGTCAATTATAAGCAATGTACCACATTACCAAGAGAGAAGGCTGGTTTGAATTCTGGTCAATTAATACTAAAGCTCTCTTGGAACAGAAAGGTAAACCGAGCAAACACAACTATGTGAGACCAAATACTTCAGCACTGAGCTTAGACGCAAAGGTTTCATTGTTGAGCTAGCAGAGACTAATGCTGTTTTGCCCCCAAAAGTAACTGTGCACTATAAATGGACATGGTCACATATCTCAACTCTTTCAGGCCACTCCTATGACGTTCTCAGCACTTTCAGCTCCCATTTAAAGCCCTGAGTCAGGAAAGCAGCCCTATTTAGGAAGAGTGCGTTGCCTGTGCTTACATGCTTTCTTCAGCTGAGTGCCAAGGCACCCCAGCCTGTAAGGGGTTCCTGGGGGGATCCTGCCATTCACATGACTGAGGTGGGGGGAGTTATAGAAGGAAAGGGGAAGCTGGTACAAAGGAGGCTACCATGGGGGAAGCATGTCCTCTCTCCTCCCAGCTGGCTAAAGCTGGAAAGGCCTTGGCTACTTAGTGTCCAGTAGTTAATTTGTTCTTGTTATACTATATGATCAGTTTGTATTTGTTACATCCAGGCTACCATAATTCAACTGGATATGTCACCCTTCTCTCCTCCTTCTGCAGTAAGGGGCTAGGGAGAATGTTGCTGGAGTTAGCTAGTTTAGCTTTACAGAATAAGCAAAGATGGAGACCTGAACAGAGATATATACAAGAGTATGGCAGAAAGAGATCTAGGGGTCATAGTGGACCACAAGCTAAATATGAGTCAACAGTGTGATACTGTTGCAAAAAAAGGAAATGTGATTCTGGGATGCATTAACAGGTGTGTTGTAAACAAGACACGAGAAGTCATTCTTCCGCTCTACTCTGCGCTGGTTAGGCCTCAACTGGAGTATTGTGTCCAGTTCTGGGCACCACATTTCAAGAAAGATGTGGAGAAATTGGAGAGGGTCCAGAGAAGAGCAACAAGAATGATTAAAGGTCTTGAGAACATGACCTATGAAGGAAGGCTGAAAGAATTGGGTTTATTTAGTTTGGAAAAGAGAAGACTGAGAGGGGACATGATAGCAGTTTTCAGGTATCTAAAAGGGTGTCATCAGGAGGAGGGAGAAAACTTGTTCACCTTAGCCTCTAATGATAGAACAAGAAGCAATGGGCTTAAACTGCAGCAAGGGAGATTTAGGTTGGACATTAGGAAAAAGTTCCTAACTGTCAGGGTAGTTAAACACTGGAATAAATTGCCTAGGGAGGTTGTGGAATCTCCATCTCTGGAGATATTTAAGAGTAGGTTAGATAAATGTCTATCAGGGATGGTCTAGACAGTATTTGGTCCTGCCATGAGGGCAGGGGACTGGACTCGATGACCTCTTGAGGTCCCTTCCAGTCCTAGAGTCTATGAACCTATGAATCTATGTTGAGGTTGCCGTTTTTTTCTGGAATGCACTATAACAAAGGTACCAATGGTTGCTGTATAAACAGACATTGTAAAAGGTTTTAGAACCCAGCAAGCTCACCCATGTGAAGAAGTTACGAACATAGTGGGGCATTGGCTTAAGATGCAAAGCACTTCAGGGGGTTGCCTCTCTTTGAACGAAAGCTTTTACTTTTAAACAGCACAGGACAAAACTATTTGTGCTCACTTTGAAAGCGGTTCACTGCTTAGCACGCTTCTCACCAGGTCATGAAGCAGTGTGACAAAACCCACCAGCAGCACACACGCATCTCACACCTGGGCTCTTACACCAAACTGAACGGATTTACAGTGGCATAAAACTAATGGAAGGGAGAGAAGCATCACACCCAAGCTCTGCTTTGCTCCAGATATAAATGCAAGCCTATTATTTGGTTAGAGAGGGTTCATCCGATTTCCCTCCTCTCTTCAGATTTCAGTAGGCTGAACTTTAGCAGAAAGTGGATATTGTGAAATCCCAGGAACGTTACAAGGTCCCTGGCAGCTAGTTCTATTGGTCTGCTCATGCCTCTAGGTTTTCTTCAAAAACTCATGAGCAAAAAAGCTGATATTCAGAATCTGAAAATTCAGAGTCCCAGGTTCAGATGTTTACAGACACACACTACAAAAACACTAGGAGTTGCTCTAAAAGTTGACATATTTTTCCATTCTGCTAGATGCCATGACCAGAATTCCACTATTACTCTTAGAAATACCTCAACTGACCTACAGCTGGCATGAGCAGCTCCAGACAGGAATCTAAGAATCACCATGCTGGATCAAACCAATGGTCCTTCTAGATTTGCATCCATTACCAACAGTAGCTAGTACCAGATGCTTCACAGGAAAGTGTAAATCTCCCAGAATGCAGTAAAATGCCCAAGAGAAAAGTTTCTCCCTAGCCACACCCAGATAGTGGCTGGATTATACCCTGACGTACCAGGACTTCTCTCTCCTAGATTTTTATCTTTCATTTTAGTGTATTCTTGTAATTCATATAAATGTGGATATTCTTGTTATTTATATAAATGTCTAATCCTATTTTTTAATCCTACTAAACTCCTGGTCTCAAATATATCTAATGGCAGTGAGTTCCACATGTTAACTATCCATGTGTAAATAGATGCGTTAAGTTTTGATGTAATGCCTCTTAATTTCATTGTGTGTCCTCCCGTTCTTGTGTTCTGAGAGAAGTGTGAAAAGGAGTGCTTGCTTGTCCTTCTGTACAATTCTATCATGCCCCCAGTTATTCATTTCCTTAAAGGGTCCATATTGCACTTCTTTGACAGTGTTAAACGATTATGCTGAACATGTTCGAACATTAAATTCAAAGTGAGTCATTTTTTCAATGCTGTACTGGTATTGTGGTTCTTTAGGTCCATCTTGATTAATATAGACAAAAACCTAAAAATCTCAAAATGGTCAACATTTATCCGTCTCGATGTTTCCAGCGCAGCCTAGGGGAGACCTGAGTTTACGCACTAATGAAATTATTCACGTGCAAGTTTCACATTAGCTATCACGCTACCATAATGAACAGATTACAAAATACAGCAGCTTTCAGATCACTACAGTCTATGCCTCATAATATTTGAACACAGCTGGTTTCAGACAAACTCTTCCTTCACTGTAATATTGGGATTGTCTTCATGCAGCTGGTTTCATATCAGTTATTCCCTTGCCAGAATGACAAAGCTATATGCACACAGAGCTGGTTTCACATCACCTTTCCCCAAACCATAATCCCCAGATTATATATGCACTATTGGTTTCTCATCAGCTCTCCCACTACCACAAGATGAAGACTATACATATGTTGTGGTTTCACATCAGCCCTTCCATTACCATAATGCTGGCACAGCACAAAAGTAACATAAGATATAATCCTATTTGCTTAACCATAAACTCAAAGACTAAACTTGAGCGACTAGTTTCACAACAGATCTCTCATTACCATAATGCCAGGGCTATACATGTGCACTGGTTTCAAACCAGCTCTCCCAATAACACTAGCTCTATAGATATACTTTCAGTTTCACAGCGCCCTGTTCTAATATTCTGTGTAATAAAATGCCTGCAGACTTTAGAAATCAATTCTATATTTCACTGAATACTGGGGCAGCCAACAGCCCCTTATTACAAGGGGCATCCCTTATTTTTTCATCTCTGTACGACAAAATCGGGAGTTGCTGAGCAAAAAGGATCAAGAAATAACCTGGCGAATGGAGGTGAGTGCTGCTTAGTGTTATTAATAATGATAATTATAATGATAATATAAGGAGGAGGGGTGGAGCGGAGATGCTAAGAAAACAGTCATTTTTGAAATACAATGTTGGCAACCCTACTGAATATGCTCTCGTACAAGTATGAATTTAAAAAAGGGAAATTTAAACACAAGAACTGTGTTAACATGAAGGTCTCTATTCTTGAAACACAAGTTACTTTATGAAACTTTAGAAGTAACTTAATCTTTCATTCATATTATCCCAATAAATGCACTCATGCGGTTAAAAACAAAACAAACAAAACCCTAACAACCTTAAATCTGCCCATGTTTGTGAGAGTTTGGTTATCAAACCATAGGTTGTTCATATGGACAACTTGTTGTACAGTGCCTCTCTCTGAGAGGCAGAAAACATATTTAAAATGTAACTTGATAGCAGTGCGAGCATAATAGAGATATTTTGGGTTCAGACATTGCCAGTAGAATATAGGTTTCTATTTCAGATGTGTAATCATTTTGATGTTTTAAACACTTTAAATAATGATAAAGGAATATATCTAAATCATGCATTTATTCTAACTGCAATACTGTTCACAGTGAGTACGTATAAGATGGTTACTCACCTTTGTAACTGTTGTTCTTCGAGATGTGTTGCTTATATCCATTCCAGTAGGTGTGCGCGCGCCGCGTGCACGTTCGTCGGAGACTTTTACCCTAGCAACACTCGGTGGGCCGGCAGGGGACCTGGGCCAGGAAAGCAGCAGACGAGGCTTGAGCCCGAGTAGAATGGCCAATTTCCGGGGTGATCCGGCCAATTGGGACGTGAGCCAAGTCATAGCACGTCCGGATACAAGATGTTACCACGATGAAATTCGCTGGGAAGTTATAGGGAGACCTTTCATACGCTCCGCCACTGCTATGAATAATGGGGCGAGCGTCTGAAGGCTTTAGTCCTGCTGATGTAGAACGTGAGCGAGGGCCTGGCGGACATCCAGGGTGTGTAGCTGCTGGTCTCGGCGGGATGTGTGCGGCTTCGGGAAGAAGACCGGCAGAAAAAAATATCTTGATTAAGATGAAATGGTGAGACAACCTTCGGAAGGAAGGCTGGGTGTGGTCGTAGCTGCACCTTATCTTTGTGAAAGATGGTGTAAGGTGGGTTTCACGACCAACGCACGGAGCTCAGATACGCGTCTGGCAGAGGTGATAGCTACCAGGAAGGACGTCTTCCATGACAGATAAAGTAAAGAGCAGGTTGCTAACGGCTCAAAAGGGGGCCCCATGAGTTTAGACAGCACCAGGTTTAGATCCCACGTAGGGGAAGGAGGCTTAACCGGAGGGTACAGTCTCTCCAATCCCTTAAGGAATCTGGAAACGATGGGGTGTGAAAAGGTGGAAGTACCGGACTCTCCAGGATGGAAGGTGGAGATTGCGGCTAGATGGACCCTAATGGAAGAGAGGGCTAGGCCCTGGCCCTTGAGATACAACAAGTAGTCGAGGACGACAGAGACTGGAACGGCATCAGGGACCATGGAATGCCGTGTACACCAGAATGAGAATCGCTTCCACTTTGCGAGATAAGTCGCCCGCGTAGAGGGTTTCCTGCTACCCAAAAGGACCTGTTGAACCTCGGCGGAGCACTGGCGCTCAGACTCGTTCAACCAGACAGAAGCCACGCCGTCAGGTGTAGGACGGGAGGTCTGGGTGACGAAGCCTGCCGAAGTCTTGTGTTATAAGGTCCGGGTAGAGAGGTAGTGGTATTGGAGGCGCCAGGGACAGGTCGAGCAGCATGGTGTACCAATACTGTCTCGGCCATGCCGGAGCGATCAGGATCAGCTTGGCCTTGTCCCTGCGCAACTTGAGCAGGACCCTGTGGATTAGGGGAAAGGTGGAAACGCATACAGGAGACCCCTTGTCCAGGGAATGAGAAAGGCGTCCGAGAGGGAGCCCGGGGAGCGCCCTGCAGGGAGCAGAACATCTGACACTTCCTGTTCTCCTTGGAGGCGAATAGGTCTATCTGGGGAAAGCCCCACCTCCGGAAAACAGAAAACAGGACGTCCGGACGGATGGACCATTCGTGTGTCAGGAACGATCGGCTCAGGCGGTCCGCTAGAGTATTCCGGACCCCGGGGAGGAAGGAGGCTATCAAGTCGATCGACTGGGCTATACAAAATTCCCACAGTTGTAGTGCCTCTTGGCAAAGAGGAGTAGATCGTGTTCCTCCTTGCTTGTTTATATAATACATGGCCGTTGTGTTGTCCGTGAAAATGGCAACACAACGGCCCTGTAGCTGCTCGCGAAATGCCTGGCACGCCAACCGGACCGCCCTTAGTTCGCGGACATTGATGTGGAGCTGGAGTTCTGGTAAGGACCAAAGCCCTTGGGTCTGCAGATGGCCCAGGTGTGCGCCCCACCCAGAGCGGAAGCATCCGTCGTCAGGGATAGCGAGGGTTGAGGCGGCTGGAACGGCCGACCGGCGCACACCAGGGCGGGGTCCAGCCACCAGTTGAGGGAGCCCAGTACGTGTGACGGTATTGTGACTATCATGTCCAGGGCATCCCTGCGTGGCCGAAAGACTGAGGCGAGCCAGAGTTGCAGAGGGCGCATGCGTAGTCTCGCGTGCTTTGTCACACAAAGTGCACGCAGCCATGTGACCGAGGAGGCCGAGGACGGTGCGGGCAGTGGTAGTGGGAAAGGCGTGGAGCCCCTGAACGAGAGAAACTATCGATGTGAATCTTTGAGGAGGCAATCTGGCTGTTGCTCGATTCGAGTCCAGCAGCGCTCCTATGAAATTCTATTTCCTGAGTTGGGAGCAGGATGGATTTGTCTAGATTGATGATCAATCCTAGACGAGAGAAACAGGTCTTTGATGAACTGTACGTGCCCGGTCACCTGGGCCTCGAAGCCCCTCGAATCAGCCAGTCGTCGAGGTAGGGAAAGACATGAATGTGGCGACGACGGAGGTAGGCCGCAACTACTGCCATACACTTGGTAAAAACTCGAGGGGCGGAGGAGAGGCCGAAGGGCAGAACCGCAAACTGGTAGTGATGACGGTTCACTACGAAACGAAGAAACCTCCTGTGCGGTGGGTAGATCGCGAGGATATGAAAATATGCGTCTCTCATGTCGAGAGCAGCGTACCAATCTCCGGGATCGAGGGAAGGAATGATGTTTCCCAGGCATACCATGCGGAACTTGAGCTTCCTGATGTACTTGTTCAGAGCTCGCAGGTCTAAGATGGGGCGGAGGCCGCCTTTCGCCTTGGGAATCAGGAAGTACTGGAATAGAACCCTCTGCCTCTCATGGCCTCTGGAACCTCTCTCTATGGCCCCCAATGTGAGGAGCTTCGAAACTTCCTGTAGGAGGAGTTGCTCGTGAGAGGGGTCCCTGAAGAGGGACGAGGAGGGAGGGTGGGAAGGCGGGGTCGAAATAAACTGAAGACGGTAGCCGCCTTCCACCGTGCTGAGGACCCAGCGGTCTGATGTTAGCTGGGACCAGGCAGGGAAGAAAGCGGCGAGGCGGTTGGAAAACTGAGCGGGATTCTGGAGGAAATCGGTACGGTGCTCTCGAGCGCACCTTCAAAAGCTAGGTTTTCGGTCCCGCTGGTGGTTTGGCGGGACCGGAGTTGTTACCCCCTTGAGGGCCAGACTGGCGTCTACGAGAGGTCCTGCCTCTACGCCTGGAGAAGTCTTGTCTCGGCCGAGGGGGGGTAGAACCGTCGGGGCTGGGGACGGAAGGGCCGCCTTTGAGTTTGCGGCGTGTGCATCCCAGCGAGCGCATTATTACGCGATTGTCTTTAAGACTTTGGAGGCGAGGGTCTGTCTTCTGAGAGAAGAGACCCTGGCCGTCAAAGGGTAGGTCCTGTATCGTGTACTGGAGCTCCGGTGGTAACCCGGACGCTTGCAGCCACGAAATACGCCTCATAGCGACCCCTGATGCAAGAGTTCTAGCCGCAGAGTCCGCTGCATCTAAGGAGGCCTGAAGGGAGGTCCTCGCCACCTTTTTTTCCTTCCTGTAGGAGCGCCGAGAACTCCTGGCGGAGTCCTGTGGAGAAGCTCAGTAAATTTTCCCACTGCCTCCAAGTGTTGAAGCTGTAACGGCTCAGTAGGGGCTGTTGATTGGCGACTCTGAGCTGGAGACCCCAGCAGAATAGATCTTCCTGCCCAGGAGGTCCATGCGCCTGGCCTCTCTAGACTTGGGCGCAGGGGCTTGTTGGCCATGCCGCTCTCGCTCGTTGACTGATTGGACCACCAACGAGCAACGAGCAAGGCGGAGGGTGGACATAGAGGTATTCGTACCCTGTGACGGGACCATGTATTTGCGCTCAACCCCTTTAGCCGTGGGAGGCACCGAAGCCGGGGTCTGCCAGATTGTATCGGCTCGTGCCTGGATGGAACGAATGAAGGGAGCGCTACGCGTGTTGGGGCCTCCGCCGAGAGGATACTGACCACTGGGTCATCCACCTCAGGGACCTCCTCTACGGGTAAGTTTATATTTAAAGCAACCTGGCGTAGTAGGTCCTGGTGAGCCCTGAGGTCGATAGGCGGTGGCCCTGATGTAGATGTTCCCGCCACAGCCTCGTCCGGGGAAGAAGAGGACGAGACTCCGGGACCAAAGGGTCTTGAAGAGACTCTTGGTCCTGTGGGCATCTACGGCTTGTTCAGGGTGAGCCGTGTCCCGGGCTGGGAGCTGCTCCACAGTTTCTGGAGGTGGTCTGCTCACCGTGGACTCAGGTGCCTTTTGTCAGAGGGAACAGAGCGAGGCGGTGGCTGGTGACGCCCTGGCTCTGGTGGTAAGCCCACGGAGTCCAAAAGGGCCATGCTGAGGTCCTTGAGTGTCCGAATCCCCATAAGATGACGCCGAGTCGGCATGGGAGGAAACGGATGGTTGGCGGGATGGCCAAGGCGGGGCCGAGAGTGTGAGAGGATCATCTCTACGGCCAGTTGAGTCCGTCCGCGTGGTGCCGGGGAGCGGTACCTGGAGTCCCGCCGGTGCCGCGAATGCGACCGGGATGCCGGAGGTCACCGTATGCCGGGAGCGTCACGTGCCGAGATCGGCCCTCCTGCGGACGGGCCAGTGTTCGGAGGTCGACCAGATTGCCGGAGCCTCGCGTCCAAGAGACAGGCTCCGAGACTTGCGGTTGCTGGGAGCGGTGCGAATCCTGGAAACGGCGCGGTTCGGAATGCTTGACGGCGATCGGACGGGAGCGGTATTACGAGCGGAAAAAGGAGTACGTCCGGGTACTTGAGTGGGAACGGTTACGGCGCTGCAAGCCGGCGCGCGGGATCCGAACAGCATGTGTGGAGACTGGACCATCTGTTGTGACCTCGACCTGGAACAAGTCTCACGGGATGACAGTGAAGGAGTCTCATGAGAGCGCTTTGCCCAGGAGATTGCGGACCTTGCACGCGTGCCGGAGGTCGAGAAGCTCAGGCTTCTGTCATGCAATGAGGTTCGTGCGCTAGGAGGAAGTCTCCGGGAGTCGACGGCACATGTCAACCGCGAGCACCGCAGGAGCCAATGAGGCACCGGACCGACGGCCTTTCCGAGGCCGGGACAATGGTTGCAACAGACCCCGAGGGCCGCAGAAGGAGTCGGTGCAGGCGGTCTGGTTGGCAGTGCTCGACTGCGGGCTTGTGTGTGGCCGACGAGGCTTACGCTTCTCATGCCTCTCGGAGAGCGCGAGCGGTTGCCGAGAGGAGTAGTGCAGGGAGACTGGTGACCGGGTTTCTTCGAGGGCGATATTCGGTGCCGAGGAGGCGCTTGTTCCGGTGCCGCGGCCGGTGCCGAGACGGTGGGTGGCGCTGCCTCCATGAGCAGCAACTGTTTAAGGCGAACGTCCTCTTTTGTGTGTCCGGCTTTGTGCCTTACAATCTTGCATCCTGTCTGTGTCAGGTGGGGGATTCGCCCAGACACTTCAGACAAGAATCGTGTGGTCGCCTTTGGCACTCGGTTCGGCGGCAGGCCACGCACGGGTGTTGACAAGCCCGGCAACCCGGTAGAGCTGGGAGTGGGTTACCGGGGGGGCGTAGGAGGCTAAGCCGTGCGTGATCCTTTAACTACACTAACTAATTACAAACAACTACTAAAGAATGAAAAACTAACTACTAACTACTATTTAAAAGTTCAACTATATACAAAATTCAAGAGGATACGAGTGAATGCTAGGGAGGTGGAGAACAGATAGTCTGTGCTCCACAGTTCCAACGACCGACACGGGCGGTAAGAAGGAACTGAGGAGTGGTCAGGCCGGCAGGGCTATATATCAGGCGCCATGACGGCGCCACTCCAGGGGGCGCCCTGCCGGCCCACCGAGTGTTGCTAGGGTAAAAGTCTCCGACGAACGTGCACGCGGCGCGCACACACCTACTGGAATTGATATGAGCAGGCACTCAAAGAAGAATCTACATTATAATTTCTCTACAGATAATTTTGAAAAGTCTGGTGTTTCTTAAATTGTCTTATCAAGGAGTTAAAACATTAAAATGCATTAAAAATGTGTCCGCCAGTCTTGAACAATCTCTAGACCAGACAACTGTAGAAGTCCACTCCTCAGTCCCTCTGACAGCCATTCTGTATCAATCTTTGAGTTCAGAAATTTGTGCTTGTAACATGCATATCTAAATGAAAATCATTGTCCTGCAGTGTACGGCATTCACCTACACAGTTCTAGCTATTCCACTTCTCAAATTTCAAAAGAACAATGGCACCATAAAGTATAGTTGTAGCAGTTGTAACAATATTTAAACCACACATATGATGGACAATTGCTTTTGCTGAAATAGAGGATCAAACATTTTTGTAGTATAATTTTTTTAAAAAATCAGTGTACTGTGACTTTAATAGGTTTCAGAATATATTGAAAAAATACATTATGGGCAGAGCTATGGTTGCTGTGGTTTTGTTGCTGTTTTCAAATACACGTAATTGTATTTATTTAATTATTACATATGAGAGATAAAGTGATCATGCTGAAGGATAAAGTTTGAAAAAGAATCTCAGCTCTAAATTTCCTATATTTTTCTTGTTTCATACTTTTTTTTAGGAGGGATGGTTTTGTTTTTCTTATGAATGGAGCTCAACAACTTTCATGTTAATATTTTAAGTTAAGTTTTAAACCTGCGATATATATAGGCCTTTCATTTCAGGGTCTGAATGTACAGTAACAGAACTTTAGTCCAATGTACCTTTAAATACTTTTTAAAAAGCAAAATATGATGAGCTGCAATCTAAAACCACAGAGATACATACAGCTGAAACAGCATCTTTGTTCTTTTCCCTGATGAGGCTTCCAAGCAAAATGTCTTGCTCATTTCTACTAGTTTCCCTTGTAGTTTCCAGTGGATCTTCACTGGCTGAGAGCCAAAAAGACAGAGACTAAAAATGCCAAAGTATATTCTGAAGTTACTGGGTGTTTTAGTGTTATGATGAACCACTACTATAATATCACTAACCTAGCTGTAGTAGCCAGAGTCAGACCAAAGAAAAGAAGACCTCCCTTTAGTGCATGCAGATGTTCCTCTGCCCATGTGAAATATGGCTCCTCCAACTAAAGTTCCTAAATGCTAGACATATAAATCTTGCAGAGGCACAGGATGCAGCCTGAAATACTGTGCATCTCCAGAAAATTAATTTAAAATAGCTGATACATTTAGAAGAAAATAATTCTTGCAAAGGTTTTCTGCATGAATATATTCATTTTAACTGTCCAGACCCAGGGAGAGTTTTGAACATAAACTTGCTGAGCAACTCAGTGCAATATAAATTGGCATCTTGGAAAAGGTTGCTAAGAATAGGCCCTGGGGTCACCACAGCAAAATACTTAAATATGCATGTAACTATTTTAGAGCTGATCGAACCTGAACCCCAATCTTCTGCCCATAAGTAACCAAGAAACCTATGCTGCAAATGGATTCACAGGGCAGACCCCAAAGCCCGCTGGATCCAGTTGCAGGATCCCAGAGGATCAGGGCCAATGACAGTAATAATGGCACTCAACCACTGATAGACCCCTTCCTCCCAGAATCTCAGTGCGCTTCACACTAACTAAGCCATCGAACACTCCTGTGGAAGAGGTATTATTCCGCTAGTGGTGACATTCAGATCTCAGTGCTTCGGGAGCCAAATTAGCGATCAACATTACACAAAAGAGCCACAGTAGTGTTTCCTTGTTTCATATTATCTATATCTCATAGCAAAACGACTGACCAAGTGTTCTACAATTGGTTAATAACACAGTAAATGCATTCTGATTGGTTAATAATTAAATCACACAGGGTTTTAATATCATGTGCTGCAAAGAGCTGCACGAGACACATTGAAGAGCCACTTGGGGCTCCTGAGCGTCACTGCTGGACCAAGGTTAGCAGTCATCGGCAGCAGCAGGGAACACATCTCCTGTTGGAAAATCTGAACAGATGCAGAACGATGAGAGGCAGGAACAGGCTTTGTCATCCAAACTAACAAAGTAACAAAACTGGACCGTCTCTGACTGGCATATTTCAGAGTTAGTGTTGGCATAGCAAGTGTCATGTAACATTTGACAGCACTTGTGCACTTAACAGTAATAAACAATCATGTCACTGAGCAGTTCCAGGTCATGCGAGAGAGACCTCTCTGCACAATCTCGACCAAAGTTATGCACCCACTTATGCCAAATAAACAGTATCTTGAGCCAAACATCAGGCACATGGCACAGCACTAAACCCAATGACAAAATGTACCTGCCTTGGATGTGTCTTCACTAATCTCTTGATTCTGCATCACACACAAGTGTGATTCAAAGAAGTCCATTCGATTCTGAATGGATGGTGGGGTTCATGCTAGCAGATCCTTGAGCTGCATCAGGGCATAGCAAGTCTCTAACAGTAGAGAAAGCAAGAATGGCATTCTTCAGACTGTCATTTGGCAGCACAAGATCTGAAGGCTGGAGGCATTCATCTAATGAATGAATGCGAACCTGCACCACTACCACTTAGCTGCTGGCAGATGCTGTCTTACACCCTTGTAGTATGGTTAGATTTCTCTTGGATGAATTGAGCCCAAGATAACTAATGCAAAGCCTCAAGGTACCAAGAGCTGCTGATCCCATTCTGCTCATAAAACTATGAGCTCTGGACAGAAATGGGTAGAAAGGTGCATGGAGATTAATCCCAAAACAACACTCCAAAGCTACACATTTAATTCCAAAAACGTTACAACAAAAAGCACAGTGGTTACTTACTCGGCACTGGTACAAAGTTAAAGGCAGTCCAGTAAAAACACAGCCTTATCCTGGTAAGAAATCATCCACACATTTTAATGTGCCACCTGCATATACTGCTCAAATCTACAAGGTCCCAAATATAAACAAGCAGCCCTTTCCTGGCTGTTAAAATGAACACTACCTCAGCTTGTTCTCAGAGCAAGCCAAAATTATAGCTGTTTGGAGATCAGAAACATTTTAGGGTGGGACACTTTTTACCCTCTTCTTTTTACAGTGTTTGTAGTTTTATGAATAAGGCATTCATTGTACCCAGACCCCAAAGACATCAAGGTCAGAGGGTAAGCTAAAATTAGCAGTAAGTATGCTCTTGAAAACATCAGAAAAAAAAGATGGTTCCTGATGTGTGTTACAAATTCTGTAGGAACAGCAACATCACTGAAAAGGCTGTGTTATTTGCTGCACCCTTTGTGGAGAGTTATAGAGACAGTTAATGGCTTTGTATACGTGCGACACACCATTGTTTACTTGTCCGCAGGACTACCTGCTCCTGCAGTGCTCAGCATTGTAAATTTGCTCTGGTGCGCGCATTCCTGACCACACTGCTTGCGGGAGCCAAGAAAATTCCATGATCATAGAACCATAGATCATAAAAATGTGACGCTGGAAGGGACCTTGAGAAGTTGTCCAATCCAGCCCCCTGCGCTGAGCCAGGACCAAGTAAACCTACACCATCCCTGACAGGTGTTTGTCCAACCTGTTCTTAAAACCCTCCAGTGATGGGGATTCTACAACCTCCCTTGGAAGGCTATTCCAGAGTTTAACTACTCCTGCAGTTAGAAAGTTTTTCCTAATCTCTAACCTAAATCTCCCTCGCTTCAGATTAAGCCCATTATTTCTTGTCCTACCTTCAATGGGCACAGAGAATAATTGATCACCCTCCTCTTTACAACAGCCCTTAATATATTTGAGACTGTTATCAGGTCTCGCCTCGGTCTGCTTTTCTCCAGACTGAACATAACCAGTTTTTTTAAACCTTTCTTCACAAGTCAGGTTTTCTAAACCTTTTAGCATTTTCGTTGCTCTCCTCTGGACTCACTCCAATATGTGAATTGGACACAGAACTCCAGCCAAGACCTCATCAGTGCTGAGCAGAGTGGGACAATTAATTCCCATGTCTTACATGTGATACTCCTGTTAGTACACCTTCAAATAGATATGAACCTTTTTTTTTGGCCATTGCATCATATTGCTAACTCATATGAAATTTGTGATCCATAACAACCCCAAGATTCTTTTCAGCAGACTGTCACCTAGACAGTTCTCCCATTTTTTAGTTGTGCATTTGATTTTTCCTTCCTAAGTGAAGTATATTTTACTGAATTGTGTCTTGTTGATTTCAGTTCAATTCTCTAATTTCTCAAGGGTTCTTTTGGAGTTCTAATCTTGTCTTCCAAAGTGCTTGCAACCCCTCCCAGCTTGGTGTCAACCACAAATTTTATAAGCATAGTGTCCACTCCATTATCCAAGTCATTAATGAAAATATTGAACGATACTGGACCCAGAACTGACCCCTGTGGTAACCCACTAGATACGCCCTCCCCATTTGACATTGATAACCAATATCTGAGTACGGTCTTTCCACCAGTTGTGCACCTACCTTACAGTAATTCCATCTATATTTCCCTAGTTTGCTTATGAGAATGGGGGGACAGTATAAAAAACTTTACTAAAATCAAAGTGCAACTATGTGAATAATTAATGTCCTATATTTGCATTCTCAACCCCCCCTAAACCTTTTCTAGATAGGATATGCCTGTGACAGTGTGTATCAGGTCCGGAGGCCCCCTGCTGGAGGCCTCATGGGCCTACCACGCCCCAGCCCAGAAAAGAGCAGTGGAAGTGGGTCCTTCAAGCTGCTTAGTATGGCTGTGTGGGACAGAGCCAATCAGAAAGGGGCTTGTATAAAAGGAGCTGCAGGGCTAGAGCGAGTTCAGTCTGCTGGTAGGGACTGGGGGAGCAAGAGATGCTCCTGGCTGGCTGCAGGAGCTGCAAGGGCTAAGGCAGGCAGTTATTGACAGAGAGTGGGGAAGTAAGGAAGGTGCTCCTGACTGGCTCCTGTGACTCATAGAAGACAAGAGCCTGGGTCCCTCCCCCCCCCAGCTGTACTGAGGAAGTGGCTAGGCCCTGAAAAAGGGCATTGAAACAGGTCCAGGGAAGTTGAACTTTGATACACCCCGGGAAGGGGGCCAATGTGAGACTGACTGAGCTGGAGAGCTGGGATCCGTAACAGAGTTCAAGGGTGGCTCAGCTGGAGAGCTGGAGTCACTGAGGAATCAAGTGAAGGTAGAGAGTCTCCAGAGAGGAAGCCCAGGAGGTGCTGCTCCACTCCAGAGCAGGAATCTTTGTAAGACCCCAACAAATGATGGACTATTAAAGGACTGAGCCCAGGGAGAGCCACAGGACATTACTGATGGCACTGAGATAGGCCTGACCAGACGCTATACCCCAGAAGGGGCTTGTTTTGTTCCACACACAGACTGCATGTGACTCAGCTACAGGGCTGAATCCTCGAAGACCTGTCTGACGAGTGAAGCAGCTGACGAGGACACAGTGAGCAGAGAAATCAAGGAAAAAAGAGCAGGCACACTCAACCAGGGGGCACTTACATGAGGTGAATGCACCCTGTTACAATGCCTTACCACCAAAAGGCAGCCATCTCTGGGGTGGAGTGTGACACATATTTAAACAGCACACAGCAATATTACACAGAGCCATACAAACAACAATGGAGATTCCTCCTTTGCTCCCACATGAGACATAAGAGCATCTGGCTCTCTGGGCACTCTGCCTATTGCCTTGCGCAGGTCCCAAGAGACAGAGACAGGAGGCTCCAGGAGGTCAGGAACGTGAAAATCAGCAAGCCCCTCAGCTGGATAGTGTGAGAAACCATGAGACAACGGGCTGGGAGGAAAAGGTGAAGGACCCACTGTCCCCCACAGAAAAATCTAGTGTGGCCAGAAGAGGAAGGCAGCTGCCAACCCCCCTCACTGAAGCTAGGAGAAGGCTGGAGCCTTAACAGCCCAGGGTTATACTTGCACTTGTTTAGATCTTGTGAGCAAGGACCGCGGCTTCCTTTGTGTCTTGTCCGGGACTGAGAACACCGCCAGTAGTTAACCAATAATAACAAAGCAGCAATGCTAGCAGCCAGTCAGCATACAAGCCCCTCCTTCCCTTTCCCAACCTTTGCTTACATTGCATCTCCTCTACTTGGATTCCAAGGTTTAATAAAGTTTAATCCCAGCATATCTTGAATTAATTAATTAGCTCTCATCGCAGGCCAGGCGCCAATTTCAACAGTTACACTGTTACTCACAGAAGGGTTCAGAGATTGGCTGCATTTATTCTACAAGCAGGCATGGCTACAGACCCCAGGAGAGATTAAAAATGTTATAAAACCAAGCCCACTGCAAGGAAAGCAGGTTTAGTTTCATGGCATTTTAATTCTTCCCTTTCTGATTTCCTTGCCCACACCCTACCAGAGGCATCTACAGATATAATTTGTTTATATTCTGGGTGTGATCTCAACCTGGCTTGGAGGTCTGATGTGTCCCAAAGTAACTGCCAGGGAAAAGGAGGGGTCATCACTGAGCACACAGGCCAAGGACCCCAACATTCAGTGGGAGGGGAATTTTTCACCTATACGTTTAGTTTTTGTATCTCAGACTACACAAGTCTGGATTTAGAGGATCTCTGCCCCCACCCAATCAATAAGCTGCAACATCAAGTGCTAGGAATGCTTCAACTGTAGATCTCCTCAGATTTTACACTGAGCCTCAGGACATATTTCAGTGATCTGGATTTACTGCGCTAAACACAGGGGTTCTAGCTCTGTTCTCTTTGACCAGCATAAGGGAATTGGCAAGGAAGTTTGTAAGACAGTGGAGTGAATTAGCAGGAAGAATGTCTCAGTGAGTAAGATCTTTTCATAGAATCATAGAATATCAGGGTTGGAAGGGACCTCAGGAGATATCTAGTCCAAGCCCCTGCTCCAAAGCAGGACCAATTCCCAACTAAATCATCCCAGCCAGGGCTTTGTCAAGCCTGACCTTAAAAACCTGTAAGGAAGGAGATTCCACCACCTCCCCAGGTAACCCAGTCCAGTGATTCACCACTCTCTGAGTGAAAAAGTTTTTCCTAATATCCAACCTAAACCTCCCGCACTGCAACTTGAGACCATTACTCCTCGTTCTGACATCAGGTACCACTGAGAACAGTCTAGATCCATCCTCTTTGGAACCTCCTTTCAGGTAGTTGAAAGCAGCTA